>NC_092811.1:108726674-108995415 GCF_040954645.1 Diabrotica undecimpunctata | reverse complement strand
GCGCTAGTCTCAGAGTCTTTTAACCAAGATGTAGAGGTTTCAGTACTGTAAGACCGTTGGCTCCTTGTCTGTTGCTTCTTTGAAGTCATCTTGATCAGTATCTAAAACAGAAAGTTGTTGTAAGTTAAAATTACAAAATTGTGCACCACAGTACTTGATTCTTTAAAAACACTCATGCCAGAAAAGTCTTAAGATAACTACAACTTTAATATAATGCTTAATTTCAAGAAACAAATTCTATTTTATTACAATATTAATCGATCGACTATTAATAATAAATTGATATGACTGCTGTTACTACCTTTAGAGGAAAATTTAGGAAACACTGCGGCCTACAGTGTTCCCTGATTTTTATCTTCCTTATGGCTTCTTAGTGCTTAGAGAAGCTCACGCAGTTGTATTTCTCCCAAGAAATTTAAAATATCTAGAGGCTTCATAATTAGACAATATCTTACATCTCATGTACTGACAGTTAGGGAGAGTTAAAATCAAAAATACTAGAAGTATTTTTGATTTTTTTATTCCTGTAAATCTTCCCCAATGTTTAGATCTTTTGTGATGAACGGTCTTTTTCGATTTTGTTCCACTATTAAGCTGTGACTAGTTTCAAAAAAGAGATTGCGTAATTAGAGAAACTGTGTGTCTTGTTTTTGTCTTGAGTACCGTGCCCAAGTTTTAGCCTGGGTAGCTTCCATGACGATTTGCCGATATCGTTTTCGATCTTGCGCGGCATGTAATAATTCATCTGCTGATAAGCCAGTCCATTGACGAAGGTTTCGCAGCCATGAGTATTTCTTCCTACCAATTCCTCATTTTCGTCGATCTTTCCGTTGAGTATCAACTGCATTATCCTGTATGTGCTTCCTCTCATTATATGCCCCAGATATTCGAGTTTTCTCTTTTTATCATCTTTATTAAGTCGCCTTCACCTTGACCTACTCTGTTCAAGACTTCTCTGTTTGAAATGTGCTGAACCCATGATATTCTGAACATTTTACGATATAACCACTTCTCGAAGGCTTCTAATTTGTTCATCATGTTAACCTTCATAATCCAGGTTTCATATCCATACAGTAATACAGGATACACATAACATTTTAGAAACTTAATTCTCAGCTGTAAGTTCAGCTGAGGATTGCTCAGAATAGATCTAAGTTTCATAATGCTCCTCTTGCAATTTCTATACGAGTTTTAATATCTTCATCTAGATTTAGTGTCTCGTTTATCCAACATCCTAGGTATTTAAAATGGTTAACTTTTGTTATCGGTTCATTATTGACAATTAGTTGTATAGCGCCGTATAAACTGTGTTGAAGTTACTTCACTTAATTTCTCAAAGCGTTCCAATACTACTTTGGAGCTGATGACATGTGATTTCATTGCTTTGATGGCTGCTTGACTATTGGACGTTATGGCAATCTCTTGTCCAATATTTTTTTTTTCAATTTTAACTGGCGGCATGTTCCAGAAGATTGAGTTTCTTCTTGAAAGACGCTTGCCATTTGCACAGGTTTTCTGAGTACTTAGTTCAATTCCAGTTCATTTTGATGTTTTAGAGCAGTCTAATTACCATTTAATGCCATTTTTGTTTTGATCGAAAAAAGTTGAATCGAGAATTGGGTCTAATGATTCCTTTTTTGATTGTTCTATATATGGGTATTTCCCATTGCACCTCTTATGCATATATGCCCTCTCAGATATTTCCCCATGTTAGGTTAAGTTAGGTTAGGTTCCTCCCCACTATGAGTAGGCGCTTAACTACCCTTCCATTCGATCCAGAAGTCTATTGTGGCTCATCCCTAGTCTTTTAAAGTCTATTATGGGACTTTGGTGACACTTATACAGATTCGTAGAGCTCGAGTTCAAAACCTGGGCAGTTGCACAGAAAGTGTTCCGCCGTTATTCATTTACCCCTTGAAGTGACAGTGTCCCGTTAGGATACCTACGATAATTCGTAAATCATTCCTACTCATCCAGTACATCTTTGGATCTCTTCTTCGAAAGTTCAGGTATAAAAGTCTTCGAATATTTAAGACCCATTTGTTCGTATCAGTGATTACGTTCCACCATCATCTGATATCGTTCTTTTGGCTGTGCATGTTGCTATACCATCGAAATGTTCAGGGCCTATGAATGATTCTTTTGTCCTTCCCCTGGCAAGTAGATCTGCTGTTCATTCCCTTCAATACTAGTTTGTCCAAGCACCCAGAGTAAACTTCTACTTTGTTACTTTTTCCGATCCGAATCAGATTCTGAAGACAGTTCCAAATTAACTTGGAGTCAATTTGATTCCATTCCGTTCCCCATGTTGCTTACACTGTCTTCCCTAGATTAGTATCCCGTCAGTGATGATTGGTCTCACTATTGCCTATTATATCAGGATTCTGAGTTACATCTCCAACTTTTTCTGCAAAGTGTCTGCACATCATTAAGGCTTTTGTGACCATAGGTATTTAATTGTTTTCCACTCAGCTATGGTCTTATCTATTGATATTTTTAAGTTTGTGTTATCTCTTCTTTGTAAAAGCTATTAAAGTGGCTTAGTGTGGTAGAGCTTAAGTAAGTACCATCTTTTGACTCCATATATTTGTATAATTTAGTCAACTCTTAATTATGTCACAGAAACGATTATTTTCGAACTTTCTAGCGGCACTTCCTCGTATGATAGCAGTTGATCTATTATTTGACTCCACATCAGTGGAGACGAAAATGTTTCTTGTGTTTATCGCTGCAATTTTATACGACTAACATTACTGAATTGTGCTCTCAGTATCGCTAGGACACATGCCTATAGAACTATATATTCGAAGCCCGGCTTTACGTTGCAAAAAAAAGTTTTCATCGATAACATTAATAAAAAATCAAATAATACGAGCAGTCATGGCCAATTTCACAGACAGTGAGAACTTTGGAGAACAGTTAGTTATATGGCGCAAGTTAGAAATAATTATTAGTCGTCTCAAAGACCTTTTAAAAGATAAGAAGACTCCTTAAGAATATTTTTAAATTACTCCTAAAAGATTTAAATTATAAATTTTAAATAAAAAATATTTACCTCCGGACGGAAGAACCTTAAACGGTTCATCGGATTCCAAAGGATCACTCAGTCCAATTTCGTTCTTGGCAAATATCCTAATCATATATTCATGGTCTTCTTGTAAATCCCTGATTGTGAATTTCTGTACACCCTTCTGGACCCTTCCAATCTCCATCCACATGGTCTTTTTGGTGTCTCTGATGGCAATGTTGTAACCTAGTAGCGGTGAACCTCCGTCTGATTCTGGGATTCCCCATTCCACAACGATTGCGTTGGGTCCTATGGTCCCTTATTTCTAGTGGCGGCGTTGGCGGGGAAGGTACAGCTATAAATAAATGAAAGTCCATTAAGTTACTTGAAATGAAATATTTGTGGAATGAATTGTAGCAAAATATTCTAGAACTGTCGTAGAGTACAACAAAAGAAGTCTTGAAAGAGAGAGTGTAACGAAACAATGTCTTGTTCATAATAATACTTTAAACTGAAAGCCCAGTATATGAAAGCAAATCAAACAAGATGCCCTTACATGGATGATGTTTTCATAGAAGACAGTTTGTTTTATAAACAACTGATTTTATAATATTGACCAGAATTAAAAAAATAATACTCACTGGCATGTGTTCGCATTTGCACACCTCAGAAGTAGCTGGCGGACTGAGTCCAATGCATTTTCTGCGTACACCCTGAACAGATAATCACTCTTTTCTTTCAAGTTCTCGAAGGTGTATTCCAAGAGAAAGTTTCCAATGTAAACACTTTTTCCCATTAGGCATGTATTCAAGTTTCTTTTCGACGATGTAGCCCGTAATTTCAGTTCCACCATCGTTTTCTGGCGGTTCCCAAGGTTAGCGTTGCACTTCTACTGGTCAAATCTTTGACCTTGAGGTTGATTGGAGGTGATGGTGGTGCTATGGAAAAAGTTAATATTACTAGGCGCTTCTAAACGTATGTACGTAATATATTAGTTTGCTTTAGCAGCACTAGTAATTAAAATGTTAATTGCAAGGTTTATAAGTGAAATATTACAATCTAAGATACTATATAGTGGACTAAATAATTGGATCAGTAGTAAAAATAAGATAATGTATTTTACTGGTACAGAAACATAATAAACCAAAGAAAATGCTAATAAAAAATAGCAGCATTTGGTTTTATAGAACAATCCCCGTCTTAAGTTTACAAAAAACCAGAAAAAAGTTAGTGTACAAACTGATGAACACCACAAAAGACAGTAATATAGGGGTGACAATATTAACTTAAACACATGTAAATATGCGTTTATCTCGAACAAGACAAGTATTAAAAATTATATTGGAGAATTCAATGTTTAGTTACAACGGGATCTCTAAAAGCAAGATAAACTAGCTACCATAGTTTACAGACTAGCAAACACCATTGACAGCTTCTCCCGGAAACGTCTACTAGTAGACGTCTAATCCTTAGAACACCAGACCAAACCAAATCAGATGGCTAACATTAAGTCACAAACTTTAGCTATTACAATTTACCAATTTTTTTTCCTAAAAAATCCCTTCAGGGTTACTTCGACTAGTTTGGCTCTGCGTGGGACCTTCCTGTCCTCCGTCAATGCATGTGGCTTGGACCAGCTAAAACCCACCCCTGTCATATAAGCTTCGGGGTGGAATCGCCCGTTGGAACATTACTTCGCTCTACATTACTTTTCGCACTCATGCGAACACCACGTTCGCCTCTGCCTAACCAGGCTTTCTCCTTCACTTTCATTCCTACGTATATATACATACCTCCCACCCGTCATTATTTCAGTCTCATCGCAACCCTGCCTCCAGAAGTAAGAAGTCCTGTCGCTCTCCCATGCATGCCGTCATTTCTGCCTCTCTCGCTCTCTCGTTCATACTCGCATTTAATCCCGTATTGTCAACCTTTCCTTCCTACCTCTGCAAGCGCAGTTATTTCAATTCTATTTTCGACAACACCTTCCTCGTATAGTTGTGGAATTTGTTCCACCACCACTTATCCGTCACCATCTTCTCTGCCATCTCTATCATCGACTCAAACACTCTCTCCAGCTCATTCCGTTTTCTTATCCATCTGACACACTTCTAAAGGGTATGTGACACAGTGTACGAAGCCCCACAATACAGGCACTTGTCCGATTCAAACTTTTTAATCTGTACAATTAGCTGCGTAAGCTCCGATGTCCGTATGAGTACCTGCTTTAAATAGTAGTCTACGCAGGTGATCATTAGATTAGGTATCAGTGACTTCGTGTACTGTGCCACATCTCCCGTTGCATCCCGCTGGTCCTGTCACTTCACGATGGATGTGGCGCTCTCCTCGCTTCTGAAATTCGCCCCTATATCCCTATTTCTCCGCTGAAACATTCCCTTTCTCTCTCTCACCAACACACGTAAGAGACACAGCTAGTGATCACCCACAGGCAGCAGCAGAGACAGTTCTGTAAACACCTGGTACCCGCAGCAAACAAGTTCTGTCCTCGCGTACCAAGAGCCTTTTGTAATCTGTTTCCACCGCTTCACTCCAGACTGGTGCCGCTTAGAGGGATGGTAGATTGCACAACACCGTGAAGAACTCTCCTTTTTTCGAATTTGGGTCCCACCATATTGGATATTGCCCTCTCCAGCGTAACCGCTCTTTCCGCCGTTTTACAGGCCCAGCATTCGTCTGAAAGACCACCCTCAAGTACTTGACGTACTTCTTAGGGGTGATTCGCATACCTGCGCAATCGAACACCATTCCATTTCTCTTTTTCTCCGTCGCGAGACTCAAACCATGGTCATTCATCCAGTTCTGGATCAGGACACTTACTATACTACTGGTATACCATACCCGGAATCATGATTAGCAATTATTCCCCAACACAATGAAATATCTAGATCAGTTCCTTTTAGATCACGTATTAAATGATTCGTTGAAACGAATAATAGACATCTTAGAAGCCTAGATGTTTCGAACTAAAACATAGATGAAGGTACACAAAAGATCTAATATTAGTACGGAAAGTAAGAAAAGGTATTCGAGCCCAAGCGACCTTCTTGAAATCTACAATCTACAATAATTTTTTACCATAAATTTTTTAATGGTGAATAGATCATCAGTTGACCCTGTCTAAATCCGTTGACGTTTTGGCTGAAGTAATTCCCTGTAGACCAATGACAAAACTAAATAATGGAATTTTGTTCTTAGTTGTTTTAATTATGATCCAATTGAAAAATCAACTTGCATTTATATATCCAATACTAGACCAAAGAAAACTATTATTTGAGAAGAAAAGTATTCTCTTCCTTATAACTTAAGGAGAGTTCTTTCTACGAAGAAAGACAATCATAGGTGATGAAAGGTGGCGGGCATAGCTCAGTCGCTAGGTACAGACTTGCCTTCGAAGAACACGTAAATCCATCGGTTAACGCTAAAACTTGAGCCAGAAAGTTACACGAATGGCTTCCAAAAAAAGTAAAGATGTACATAGCGAGGTAGCGAGGTTGGAATATAATGGAGATTAAAGCAAACAAAAAATTGAAGCATTGCTTCACAACTTATATTATAAACACATAACACATAGGTTCAGAAACATTTATGGATATCTACAAAATTCCACAATAATCAGTAGTTTAAAAAATCTAGGAAATCTTTTTTTTGATCAGAACATTGTCGCAGTTTTGCGGAATACTTACTTTTATGTTCTAGTTTAGCTGGTGGGAAAATACCTAGTAAGCAATATAGCGTCTCATCGGTTTTTTCAAACTGATAGTTAATTCCTAAAGCAAAAGCAAAGCATGAGCAAAAACTAAATAGAATGCAAATAAAAAATATTTATGTGAGCGGGAGTAATATTTAAGCCGTTAATTAAAGCAATAATGTACACAGTAAAGAAAGCAAACTAATTGAAACAGTTCTTATAACTCTTTACAATAATCAGTTAAGTTACTGTTTAATCTCTCGACCATTTAAAACCTTTTGCATGTGGTATGTACAACGTGTTCCTTTTTTAGAATTATGGTAGATATATTATTTAACAGAACTGGCATTTATCCTGTTCAATTCTATTCAATTTTTAATTATATTGTGTCTTTTAATCCAGTATTATTTTAATTCAAGCACTACCTAATGTTATATTTTAAGATCTTCTTCTTCCTTCTTGTATATAGGCTTTAAAGCCTGTTTCTTCTTCAATATTAGCCTCCTAAATTGTTTAAATTATCGCACCATCTTGTCTTGGTCTGCTTCTTCGTCCATTTGGTGACTTATCTCGTGCTATTCCTACTATCCTATCCTCTGCCATTCTACTAATGTGTTCGTTCCACTCCTGTTTCCGTTTTGTCACCCATCCATTTATGTCTTCTATGTTGCATGCTCTTCTTATGTTTTCGCTTCTTTCCCTATCCAACAAACTTTTCCCTGATATTCGTCGGAGTATTTTCATCTCTGTTGTTTCTAGTAGTCATCTCGTTTTGAGATGTGTCAGGTCTTGTTTCCGCCATGTATGTTAACATAGGTCTAATTGCGCTTTATAGATTCTTGTTTTGTGTCTTGTCTTAGGTGTTTGTTCTTAAAGATTGTGTCATTAAGAGATACCCGCCGCTTTACTTGCTTTTAAGCTTTGTGTCGTACTTCTTCAACATCTCCGTAACTTCTTCTTCAGTGCCTTATCCGGTCCGGATGTTGGCGATCATCAAGGCTATCATGGTTTTGTTGACTGCTCTGCGAAACAGCTCCGCTGAGGTCATCCCAAACCATTGTCGGAGATTTTTCAACCACGAGATACGACGGCGTCCCGGTCCTCTTCTGCCAAATACTTTACCCTGCATAACAAGTTGAAGAATTCGATATTTTTCTTCGTTCCGCATCACGTGGCCGAGGTACTCAAGCTTGCGTTGTTTAATTAAATTAAGCACTTCTTTTTCTTTTGGTCATGCGCTGTAGGACCTCAACGTTGGTGACATGGTCCACATAAGATATTTTTAGTATCCTTCTGTATATCCACATCTCGAAGGCTTCGATTCGTTTGTCAGTGGCTTGCGTCAGTGTCCAGGCTTCAACTCCATACAGTAACACTGGAAGAACGTAGCACCTCACTATTCGCATCTTGGTTCCCAAACTAAGATCACTGCAGCACAGCAAGGATCTCAACTTAATAAATGTAGACCGTGCCATTTCAATTCTGGATCTAATCTCTTGAGCGTAGTCCCATTGTACGTTGAGGGTAGTTCCGAGGTAAGTGAATCTGTCGACTCTCTGGATCTCTTCGCTACCCGCCATTAGTGCCCCGGGATCTAAATTTGTACGGCTGACAACCATGAATTTAGTTTTCTTAATATTAAGGTTCAGTCCGTATGTTACGCTCACAGTTCGCACTCGGTCTAGTAAGGCCTGCAGATCGTTTAGGCTGGTTGCTAGTAACACAGTGTCATCGGCGTAGCGGATATTATTGATGTATTCACCGTTCTCTCGGTTCTCCGTAACTAGTTATATTATTCAAGATGAGATGTCAAAAAATATGTGATTTTCCATGTTCATCTTCTGTGTTTTTATTTTTAAAGAAGCTGTTCATTTGATAGATTGTTTTCCAAAATGAAAGTTAACAGTTGTTTGCCTCTATCATTTCTGCCTTTGCTTCCAAAATTTCCCAATATTATTTCAGAGGGGTCTTCCTTAGTGCCTATTTTGGTTTTGAAATCGCCACCTATTATTAAGAAGTAGTCAGAAAAATAATTTACTGGAACGAAAACCTGTAAGAGATAAGTTAGAAAAAATACTTTATAAAGTAGGAACTAAAACCTTTTCTACTTTCCTAGTAGATCATTTCGTTCTGCACTCCACTATACAATAAAAACAGATTTTTTACCTCGAATCGAGTAATTGAACCTGTTCAAGTAATTTGGAAATTATGAAAAAAAATGACATACTCATTCTAGATCCTGCAATGATCGTTTCTGATGGAAGATAAGGATCGCTCACACCAATAGCATTCCTGGCAGTAATTCTGTAATTGTAGCCATGTCCCTTTTCCAAGTAGTTAATGGCGAGGTTGGTAATGTTGCCTTTAGTAGCACCGACTTTCTTAAAGACCTTCTTAGTCTTAGCTTCTTTCATGTCGACTATGTATTCGATGATTTCAGAACCACCGTCACTTTCCGATGGCTGCCATTGAATGGTAAATGATGTATCTGACATTCCGGATATTTCTAGAGGACCTCTTGGAGGAGAAGGTTTATCTAGAACATTAAGAACATGTTAAACTAAGTTATCAATGTATGGATGTTATACCTTAAACCCTCAAACTAGAATAATTAGAAAGAAAAAATAGGCATTCATTAGTTGCACCTCCATCTATAAAACGAGTCACAGAAGTTGTTTTTTCAGGGAGAATTATGTTCAAATCTTTTAGCGACTACTGCCGTCCAAAGTAAACGGTGTTATGTAGTGTGTCCACTCTCTAAACTGGGAAATTTGGTTAAGAATCCGTGTCCGTTTTCAGCTTTCACCGTACCTGACGAGGGTCAATACAGGCCGAAACATGTAATTTTTCTTACATACTTTTAGAGAGGAAAGATAGGACTCATGTTTTCTGTACATAATCCTTGGGTCTTTATAAAACGATTGATGAAAATGAAGAGAAACGTTAACTAAAAGTACACGTTTATATCTTGATGTAAAGAAAGCTTGCAAAATAGTTCGAAGTACACCGTGTATGGTCTATGTTTCACCAAGTAAAAATTACAAACAAAAAAAATGTACCAATAATAAAATCATAAAACAAATTAAGGAAAAGGCAGAGAGAGAAAGATTAATTTGTTACTCTGGTATAGGTCCGCAAGAATATCGAGACTAAAAAGAGTAAAACTGTTCTACGGATATAAATAGAAATCAATAGACAATTGATGTGTTTGCAGAACCGAAAAAAAAAACAAGGAAATCACTAGCGAGATGGAATAAAGAGTGAAGTCACTAGTAGAACAGGAGATTGAATATTGGAAGATAAATAATTTATTAATAAAATAAAGAAAATTAATACTTACCGCCAATTTTAAGTTTGGATGAAGTCTTCAGTTGGTATTTTTCTACCGTACAAGAGTATTCGTATTCATCTTCTGTAGAAGTTTTATGTACAACCAATCTTCTTATCCTGCGATCTTCAAAGATAGAGTATCTGGAAGATTTTTCTATGCGTTCATTCTTTCTGTACCACGTAACTTCGACGTCTTCCTTAGAAAGTTCGACCTCAAATTCGGCGTCGGTATGTATTGGAACAATGGTGTATCTGGTAAAGATCTGATAAAGGTACAGCTTGGCACTTCTACCGTAAGTCTAGCTTTGGATGATTGGGTTCCAACTTCACAAGAATAGACACCTTCATCTTCAGGTTCGGTTTTATAGATTTTCAGTTTTTGCCTCTTTCCGTCAATAGACAATTGAACGTGTTCTGAGAATTGTATTTCTTTACCGTCTTTGTACCATCTGGCCAAGGCATCACCTTTAGAGAGTTCTATTTCGAAGACAGTCTTGTCGCCTTTGTTAACCACTTGATCTTTTAATGGTGTTATAATTTCTGGAGGTAATTCTATTACTGTTACATCAGCTCTACATTCTTCATCTACAAGTTTACAGCTGTACTCTCCTTCGTCATGGATTGAAGTGCTACGGATTAAAAGTCTTCTTAATCCACCGTATTTCTCAGTATCAAATTTGTCTTCGGTTTCTTTAGAGGAGTACCATCTTTGAACCACTCTACATTAGCTGTATCAGAAGTGATTTCTACTTCCAGAACAGCTGTATCTTTTGCAGTTAGTTCTAAATCTTGTAATGTCTTGACGAATTCTAGTTTGCATTGCTGAACTTTAACTGTGGTTTCTGTCTTTTGGTTCTTTACTGTACATTTATAACTGCCTTGATCATTTTGAGTAATATTTTTAATGATGAGTTTATGAGTACGTCCATCTTGAACCACAACGCGATGGTCCATACCACTAATTTCCGTATTGTTGTACCACCATTTTGTTCTAACTGAGTGAGATGTCTCACATTCTAATTCGATGGTCTTTCTTTCTATTGTTTCGTAAACCTCTTTCAGTTCTTTAGTAAATTTAACAGTATCTACCTCGATAGACACCTTGGCACCATGCGAGGCTTTTCCAGCTGAATTGACAGCAATACATTTGTAATCTCCAGAGTCAAGTTCAGAATTAGTTTCTTTAATAGTTAGTTCAACATTTTCTCCATCAAAGATGATCTTTACCCTATCGGAAGGTTCCAAAGGCTCGTTATTTCTAAGCCAGTATACGTCAGGAGTAGGATTACCAACCACTTTAGCTTTGAGGGTCAGAGGTGACTTTTGTGGCACAGATTGTTCTTCAAATCGTTTGACGAACAACGGTGGTTCTTGGTTTTCTGGGAATTCTGTAAATTATATGTATATATGAGCCAGTATTATTATCAACGATAATTAAGAAAAATATTTAAATAAATTACATCTACAGCGTAGCTTCTGTTAACTAAATGTATTAACATTATAAAGCGTATTTATTACCAAAAATATTGTATTATAATCTATGATCTATATGCACTCTTCCTGTCGTTAGAAATATGATGCAAAATGAGTCTTCATAGATCTAACTTCGTTGTTATATAATGCAGATCAATAATTATTATAATAATAATATTATAATTCAATATTTTCTAGTGCATATATACTATCTACTCACAGTAGGATCCAGAATAACTTAATACTAGACTGTCAATTATACATCTGTTAATTAAGTAAAGTAAGCTTATTTTTAAGTACTCGCATTGGACCGTATCATTTTAGAATCTATTATACAAATCATTTTTAATTAGCGGTGATCTTTATAGCTATTGACAAAAAATTGATAAAAATAACAAAGAAAAAATTGGATTCACGTTATTTGCTATGCAAGCTAAGTTAGTTTCAACAGGTTTTTCTTTGTTATTTTAATTCGGTAATGTTAAAAATCATTAAAAAATTAGTCGATTAGATAGCCAAGCGGGACAGGCGACCGACTCACATTCGCTTCACTGTCGAATGTTTTAGCAGACGACGGTTCAGGTCCTGGCCCTGACCAGAAAAACAAAAGGGCTAAAATAGTAGCTTAAAATTATAAGTAAATCTGCTATTAGTATTTTATAAAATATAAGCAAATAAAAGAATTGAAGTGTTGTATCAGTATACACAGATAAATGGGATCTTCCCTTTAATTTTGATTCCATACGACCACGTTAAAGAAGCGGTTCTAAGACAATTTACTATTTGGTGGTTGGCCATGGTGTAAAAATATATTAAGATATCATGTCTGAGGTGGGTAGGGTATGTAATGCGGATGGAACCGCTTTAGCGATTTTTCTAGACTTGGAAGGAGCACTTGACAACGTCTCCTTCGAATCTTTGATGGAAGCGCTAAAAAGAAGAGGTGTCCCTACCTACATATGCGAGTGTACGCAGGTAGTTGAGAGTGAACAAATAGAAACATCGTGTTCACTTTAAGCGAAGCCATTGTCGAGGCGAAGGTAGGAGGTGGTTGTCCACAGGGAGAGGTATTATTTCCACTGCTGTGGGCTACAATTGTAGACGACCTCTTAACGAAACTGTCTAAAAATAGGTTTTACTGTGTGGACTATGCGGTTGGTTTGACAGTAGTAGTCAAAGTGCGTTTTGCCAAGACAATCTCAGAACGAACACAATCTCTCCAAGAGAGGTGGATAACTGGTGTAAACCCGAAGGCCTAAGGGTTAGGCAAAAACATGATAAAAAAAGGCACTACAAGGATTACATCCACCAACACTCAGGGGAGTGGAGATTCCATTTCTAAGTCAGGCCACGAACTTAGGTGTAATATTTGACTAGAAGCTAACGTGGAATCCACACATTAAAAATATCACCCAGAAGATTTCAATAGCTCTTGTCAGATGTAGGTGACTGCATGGGAAGATATGGGCACTAAGTCCAACGGCTATCTCAGAGTTATACATAAAGGTTTTAATGTCCATGATGATTTACGGTTTAGTGACATGGTGAACCAAGACGCAACGGCTGCTTAGTGGCACAGAACCGCCCTTACAAACGCGTTAGAGGTGTTGATACACATCACCGTTTCACATATTTATACAGGGAGAGGTTCGGCCAACAGTACACAGTCTAATACAGGGTCAAGCTCCTATAAGCATAATACAAGGAGCCGATCAAACAATACTATGTCAGGAGATAAAGACGGACCCCATTCTGGGCATGTGTGTAGACCGAATATAATGGTCCAAAGGTATAGATGTGATAATTTAAATATCATAATGCCAAACGGGTAAGACTGGTAAACGGGTCCATCGAAAAGTTGGTCTTTAGGCGACTCTAAAACTAATGAAGGTACAGGGGTTGGTATATATAACACAAGACTAAGGACAAAAATCAGTTTATGCAGGTATAAAGCCCTCAGTTCTATGCAGGTTAATTCAAAACTTACGTGCGACTGTTTGGCTACGTTCTCCCAGGTTGGAAGTCGAAATAGATTGACACTAGCCTGGGTTCCAGGCCCAAAGGCTATGTAGGCCGTGATAAGGCTGATAAACTTGCTCGAGAAGGAGCTTGTGCGCCATTAGTTGGCCCAGAGCCCTGCTTTGGAATCACGAATACCCACAAAGCATCCATTGATAAATTGATGCAACAATAATCTTTGGAATGGTGGAAAAATGCAACAGGATAAAGACAGGCTAAAGAGTTCATTAAGAGACATTTAGCCAAATTCACAGTCGACTTGTAGGCTCAATAAGCATTTGAGTTGTATGGGCTTGACGGAAGAGGATACTTTTGTCTAGAAGAAAACGAAATCACTCTGCACGTATTATGTCAGTGTAAAATGCTCACAAGGCTGCGGTATCTACAACCTGAAGAGGAAAAACCAAAGTTGGAGGAGGAGCTTTAAGTAACAAAGGGAAGCACAATAGATCTGGGTCCATAGATAAAGGTCGCAGTCTGTCAGGCCGAGAGCCGCCCTCGTAATCTGTAATCACTGAGGTGTTAAGAGGAACGAGTTGCGAAACAGACCAGATAAGATCGAGTCACAACTAGCTTTAGTATCATCGATGTTGATGATGATGTGTTTTAGTTAAATATACTAGGGATAACCCTAGATTGCGTCACTGTTGAACAGATATTTGACGTTGGAAAAGATAGGGAAACGTTTAATAAAGAAGTGAACGCTAACCTTCATTATAAGACGGTACAATAGGAAGAGGAAAGGATTGTCCTACAGAATATGTTGTTTTGACTGCTAATGAATGAATCTTAGTTCGTTTTATTTTATTAACAAAAACACCAATTTTTCGTTTATCCCTAGTTTAAAAATTGAGCTTAACAATACCGAAAATTGAATTGCTGCAATATCTTTAGATAGTCACCGCTAATTTAAAATAAAAACTTATCATGTATCTCATAAAACACAGACGTTCTATTGGCAAAACAAAATAACCTTCACTTTTGTTAAATTTTTGAATTGAAATATAATGAAATATGAGTAAATTACAAATAATACAGTCCAAATTTTCGCAGAGCTTACTTTGAGATAAGTCGTTCCTTAACAGCACAAGCAATATTATTAAAATCGGATACTAAAATGTTATGCAAGCCTTTACTTAATATTACTACTTAGCCTATCTATAAAGCGAATTAAATAAGTTAGCGTATTTAAAATTTTATATTTTCTCAGATATAATTAAAATAATGTTAAAATTGTTTCTGCAAAGCCATTGGTAATCTATCCTATTCGCATACTCTAATCAAATGGTTTTGTTAAGCCTTCGCATGTATTAACTAAGCATATAAATGATGCATCCACTTCTTCTTGAGGTATCTACAAGCAAAAGCCTTCTATTCTATTTCATTGCAGCTCTCCTTTTTAAATTGGCTAAAGCGTCATGGTGGAACTAGAACATTATTAAACTATAAAGCAAAAGCAGTAATTTTTTTTATATGATACATACCTTCGACTGTTAGGTTTGCACTTGTTTCTATCGTACCCAAGGAATTGGTAGCTCGAACTGTGTATGTAGCAGTGTCATCTGTAGATGTCTTTGGAATAGTCAAAGTGTATGTATTTCCGTCTTTTTTGAATTTTGGTCTGGTTAAAGGTTTTCCGTCCTTCAGCCATTCGATAGTAGGTTCCGGGTTACCGAATATAGTTGTGGAAAGTGTAACTGGTTCTCCTTTCCTTACAGTTATAGATTCCAAAGGTGATAAGATCTCGGGAGGTTCTTTCTCCGAGGTTATTACTTTCAGTGTAAATGTTACTGAGGCTTCTCCTTCCCTGTTCTTGGCTACAATCTTAAACTTGCCTTCCTGAGTCTTCTTGACTTTTTTAATTTTAAGAATGGTTTTGTAAGTATATAGCTCAGAAGTTGACACAATACTGACATTTTCAGTTACACGTTTACCGTTGCGGTACCATTTTATTTCAGGTTGCGGTACTCCTACTAATGTACTTTCAACTACGACATCTGTTTCTTCAGGAACGCACTGTGGTTGCGGTTTCTTAGCGAATGTTGGTGGTATACCTTCTAATATATCAGCTAAGGAAGACGTTCTTGACAGACTCTTCCTTGAAATGGAAGTCAGTTCGGATCCGTGAGATGACAACGGACCTTCTACTATAAGTTCCGTTGTACTGGAAGCGAATCCTGCAGAATTTTTAGCAACGCACGTGAAAGTTCCAGCGTCTTCTGGAAATACTTCCCTAATAATAAGGGTAGCGACATTATCCTCATCGTAGTAGATTTGGAAATCTTTGGAAGTTTTGATTATGTGGGTTTGCCTGAACCACGTAATTTGAGGACGAGGGAATCCTTCTACTTGACATTCGAATTGGACAGTATAACCATCTGGTGTTATTATAGGCTTCAACTTCTTGACGAATTTCGGCGCAGAAGCTTTATCTTTGGATTTTGGTTCTGAAATCACATAAAAATAATTATAAAATATAGAAACTATGCAGAAAGAAAAATGATTTCTCTTTGCTTGAGAGCTAGACTGCAGAAAGTGATTTACCGATTCTATTTAATATTTATGTAAAAGAAATTATATCCATTTAAGTGATGTGAAAAGAACATTTATTTGTTCAAAACTGGAGGATGACAATATATAGATCTGAAATATATTCGACTATGCTAGAAAATATGGTCGATAATGTGATCGATGTGTCTGAGATTATTGCCAATATTGTTTCATACCTATTTTACACTTTTATTGGGCACTCTCTGTTGATTGTTGTTTAGCTTTGGAATCTCTGATTTCTTGATCATTTACAACAATATTAATCACCATGATTTCATGTCGAACTTTTCTAAATTGAAACATTTTGATATTTGTTGGCTATTCTGTCAAGTTTTATTAGTTGTAGATGACTAAATACTACTTTCCTTACGTACAGTTTACTCTAATAACTATGCCAATTATTCTTTAGATTGCATAAATCCTTCTTGAATTCCCAACTGCTTTCCTTGCCGTAAAAATCTCATTTACTGTTCATCTTCTGGGTTGAAAGCCGTACTAGTAGTTCCCGAGTCAAGTTAAAACTGAGTTAAAACTTTGACTAGAAGTATTGGGTAGATATCTTCTGGATACGGTGATTTACATAGCTCAAATGTTTATTGTCCATTTGATTTTGTCCTGATTTACCACTTCTTTTGCCACACCCAAATTTTCTTTAGATCATATAGGAATATGATCTATGATATTGGTTCCCCAATAGGAAGACGATCAGTAGGAAGACCACGAAAACGATGGAACGACAACTTACTGGAGGCACATTGAAAAACAGACAGAGTCATGTCTACATTAAAAGAAGATGAAGAAGTTTTCTTTAGGCGCCATCTAGTGTCCTCTGGACTAGAGCGACAGAGTATGTCAATGTAGTAGGTTTGCTTCTATTGAAACCAGATTACACCAGCCAGTAAATGAATGAAGATTTTGTATTAACCACCTATATACGAAGGGAAATATTTCTCATTCTCTCACAACCTAGCAGGTCTATCTGACGAGCTAAAAATGGCGAAATATGTGTAATAAAATGGCTGGTTTAATGGGATGTGAATATTTCTTCTCGTATAAAATATTACTTGTTAAAATATATCGACGGTTGAAAGGTAAAATATTGTAACCAAAATATGACTGCAATAATTATTACTCTAACGTTTTTATTTGATGTAAGCCACATAATGATTATGTCAAGTAAAATGTTGTAAGTGTAATACAGCCTTTTATCAGTCAAGTCTGTATGGCGTGAGCATCAGGTGTATGATGTTCCCGTGCAGGTAACAACAATTTTAGTTACTTACCTCCTTTTGCTTGTGCGTGTATAATAATTTGCTAGAAAATGTACAAAATGTTGTAGAAATAGAGACTGAAAATGATGAAAACCTTATAAGTAGAGAAAAAAAAATATTAAACAAAATAAAACTGAGTTGCGAAAATCAATCAAAGAAAAAGGAGAAGCCAGAAGCAGTATCTTTAAGACAAAAAAAGCCAATGAGACAACAGAAGCTTCGCCTTAACACGCAAAGAAAATTTCCCAAATTGTTGTAAGGTAAACTTTGATGAAGAAGGACAAATCTCTTTAAGAATTACTGGTTTCCTAGCAATGAAGATAAGAGACATTTTATAGTATCTTGTTTGACTGAATCGCCAAAAGCCAGAGCTTATGTTAAGGGGCAAGTGAAAGTACTTTCAAATAGTATATACCACTTAACATTGAAAAGGTAAAAGTTTATCTTCAGTTTCTTTTAAAAACGTTGGACGTCTCTTATAGAATGTTGTCCTATACGTTTAAAAAAAATCTGAGAAGAAAAAAAGACGCCCCTAAAATGTTCATTAAATTAATACGAACTGTTCGTAGGGATAACACCCGTGACAGATATGACAGGTGACAGAGTGTTTCTAAGAATTTTTAGTGACTACAATATTGCGATCCATATTCCTAAACAAAATAAGTGTGCAATATGCGAAGCAGGCAATCAGAAAGTTTTGCATCTTACATAGATAAAAAAAAATTGTGGCTGCCTCTGTTCAAAGCACATCAAATAAAGATCTAAAACAGATTAAAACTTTTTATTGGTTTCCTTTGATCTTCAAAAAGTTTTGAATACTCTTCATGGTGACAATATGCTTCTGTATTATTTAAAGAAATACGCAATGTATAACTTTACATTATATGAAAGGGGGACATCTAATGAATTCTGTTAAAGATGTACCTTATTTAAAAAATATACCCCACATGGAATCTCTAGACATGTACAAGTAACATGTAAGCCAAAAATTACAGTAAAACTTTTTTTTTTTGTTAAAAACTGTAGTATTCCTGTTAAAACCCTTTGTACAACTAATGCTAATTTATCTCTAGATTAACGCAAAAAATGCAGTTAAAGACGCAATTACAGACTAGCCAGAAACAAATCGCCTGGAATATATAATCTCCCAGCTGAACTATATAAAGAAGTTGGCCACGATACCATAATGGCATTATAGCAGCTTATAAAAAAAATATATACACAGAAATCCCTCCCCAATGATTAGAATATTGGAATACTTTGCACCATACACAAAAAAGGAAATATCTTTGAATGCTCTATCCACAGACGAATTACGCTTCTAAATGCAGCGTATAAAATATTTTCCACAGTACTATGTCACCGTATGGCGCCATATGCAGAACGGATAGGAGGAAAATACCAGGCTGGTTTCAGAGGTGGTAAATCAAAAATTCAATCATTGGCTCCACAACCCATGGTGGGTCTTAGCCTGCTCAAGGATAAGTCTCCATTCTCTCCTATTCTTCGCCTTGGCTTTCCAGTTTCGTACTCCCAACATTCTCAAGTCTTCCTCCACCTGATCCTTAAATCGTGCTCTGGGTCTGCCTCTCCTTCTCACTCCATCTATTCTTTGGTTATAAATATGTTTTGGCGGCTCCATCTCATTCATTCTCTCTATGTGACCTAACCACCGCAGCCGGTTTATTTTGATGGACCTAATAATAACAGGTTTGTCATACAGGCGGTAAAGTTCGAAATTATAGCGTCTACGCCATAATCCTCCCTTTTGTACTCCTCCATAGATATGCTGGAGGATTTTACGTTCAAAGCATCTTAAACGTTCTTCATCGCTCTTTGTCATCGTCCATGTTTCCGACGCGTAGGTGAGGATGGACTTGATAAGAGTTCTGTATATCACTAGTTTCGGGATTTCAGGATACAATTATTATTAGTGTAATTCCTCGTAACATTACTTAAATGGAACGTTTTTCTATTTTCTGAAAAAAGTTTCTTTGTTGGTAACAACATCTTACCTTTCAACCGTCGATATGTTTAAATTTTTTTTAATGTCTTCCTTTTATCAGTTTTATATTATTTTTTCATCAATTTTATCATTTAATACTAAATCTTTTATCATTAATAATAAAAAACACAATACCAAAATAAATATAAAAAGTCACTTACTTTCAAATACAGGAAGTTTGTCAATCTTCTCGTTTAATTTCTTTTGTACATATTGTGCATACTGTTCTTCATTCATTAAAATTTTCGCAGGCACCCAGCCTGTCTCTTCGGTTAAATGTTTTTTGACCAACCACCAACCAGAATCTGGATTTTCCATGACATACACCTTTTCTCCTTCAACCATATCTATGGCTTGATCTGCTTCAGCATCGTATATCGTAATAGAATAGTATACATCTCCTACTTCCACTTCTTCTTCGTGAATGACGTCTTCTACGACTTCCCTTTCTTTTGTAATGCTTAGGGATACAGGTTCTAAGAAAATGTAAATATAGGTATTATATTTTTGTCTATAAAACTAAAAATAATAACAAACCTGCGTCAAAGGTAACAGATTCCTTTCTCTTCGGTTTAACCGTGAAGCTTCCTTCTTCTTCAAAATCAACTTGTTTAATAGGTTTCTTGAAGCTGATTTCTTCTTCATTTTCTTCGACGACTGAGTATTTTCTCGATGGTCGTCGTTTAAATGCGATGTGGAAACTCTCTGAGACGTCATCATCTTCAGGAGCAACTTCATCGTCTTCATCAATAATTTCTTCGATGACTGGTCCGTCATCGTCTACTTCTTGAGTAACTTTTACAGTATCTTCAGCAGTTTCTTCAGAATAAGTCAAAGGTTTTTGTTTCTTGAGTTTGACTTTTGTTGAAAGAGATATTTCCTCTTCTGCGTATTGATCCAAAGATATTTTAAATTCTGTTTCAACGTCTTCTTTTGTTTTTGTCGATTTTGGCCTAAATGTAACAGTTTCGATAGTTTCTTCCTCTGGGATTTCTGGTTTGGACGCTTTCCTAACAGGTTTTAACCTTTGAACAGTGATTTCTTCGGATTGCTCTTCAACAGAAGGCTCTTTAGGTAATGGTTTTTTAACGATTATGTCAGCTTTTTTCTTCTGTCTCTACAGGTTGTTCTTTTGGCTTTAATCTAATTTCTGCTTCGACATCTTCCAATTCAGGTGATTTTTCTTTTGGTTTCTTCTTTATAGTTACTTTAGCTATTTCCTCAGTCTCTTCTTCAGGTTTATCGTCGATAACTTCATATTTTTTCACTGTTGCTTCTGCTTCATCCTCAGTTACAGGTGGCTTTTTAGTTGGTTTTAATGTTAATTCTACGTCTTCCTCTTTCTCTTCTCTTATTTTGGCGTCATCTTCATCGTCTTTTACTGGAACATGTTTTTTAATTGTGATTTCATCATCACCTTCATCTTCAACTTTGGGTATATCTTTTGTTTTCTGAATAGTGGCCTCTGCTTCTTCTTCCACCTTTGGCTTTACTTCCACTGTAACTTCAACCTCCTCGTCTTTTTGTACCTTTGGTTTCTTTTTTGATTTGGGTTTCTTAATTTCGACTTTTACTTCCTCTTCAGTTTCAACTTCGGGTTCAGGGACAAATTTCTTGATAGTAATTTCAGCTTCATCTTCCTCTTCCACTTTTGGTTTCGGTTTTGGTTTTTTGATAGAGATTTCAGTTTCTTCCTCAGTTTTAGGTTTTATTGTTACTTCAGTTTCAACTTCCGTATCTTCTTCCTTATCTTCTTTGGGCACAGGGACTACTTTTTTAATTGTAATTTGGTCCTCACCTTCATCTTCTTGTTTCGGTTTAGTTCTGGGCTTAGTAATGGTAACATCTTCTTCCTCTTCGGGTTTTGGCTTTATTGTTACTTCAGTCTCGATTTCTGTATCCTCTTTATCATCTTCCTTAGGTATAGGAACTACTTTTTTAATTGTGATTTCATCTTCTCCTTCATCTTCTCGTTTCGGTTTAGTTTTGGGCTTAGTAATTGTAACTTCCTCTTTCTCTTCAGGTTTAGGTTTTATTGTTACTTCAGTCTTAACTTCTGTATCTTCTTTCTCGTCTTTCTTGGGCACAGGGACTACTTTTTTAATTGTAATTTGGTCTTCACCCTCATCTTCTTGTTTCGGTTTTGTTTTGGGTTTAGTAATGGTAACCTCTTCCTCTTCTTCAGGTTTTGGCTTTATTATAACTTCAGCTTCTACCTCTGTATCTTCTTTATGATCTTCTTGGGGATGTGGAGTAACTTTTTTAATGGTGATTTCTGCAACATCGTCTTCCTCTTTTTCGGGTTTCGGAGTAAGTTTTTTAATAGTGACTTCTTCTTTATCCTCTTTTTCTTCAGGTTTAGGTTTTAGCACAACCTCTGCTTCTACATCTGACTTCTCTTTTCATCTTTACTTTCTTCTGGTTTGGGTTTTATTGTTACTTCAGCTTCAACCTCTTCTTTCTCATCTTCCTTATCAACAGGGATAGGTTTTTTAATAGTTATTTCTACCTTCTCCTCATCTTCCTCCTTAGGTTTTGGTTTACGCTTTTTAATTTTAACAGTTTCCTCTTCAACCGTTTCCTTTGGTTTAGGCTTTATTGTAACTTCTGCTTCCTCTTCATTTTCCTCCTTTTTATCGTCTGGGACAGGTATAATCTTTTTGACGGTAATTTCTGCGCTTGCTTCTTCTTCTTCTGTAGGTTTAGGTTTTTGTTTCTTGATGCTAATAGTCTCCTGATCCTCTTTTTCTTCAGGCTTAGGTTTGATTACAAATTCTGCTTCAACTTCAGTCTCTTCTTTCTGTTCTTCTGTTGGAATAGGAATAATTTTTTTAACGGTTATTTCCGCTTCATCTTCCTCTTCTTTTTTAGGTTTTGGCTTAGGTTTTTTGATTGTAACTTCTTCCCTATCATCAGGTTTAGGTTTAATTATGGTTTCACTTTCTTCTATATCTTCAACTTTAGGTGTTGGCTGTACCTCTTCTTCAGTTGGAGCTACTTCAGGTTCTTTTACTTTGTCTTTAGGTTAATTTCTTTTTAATTTTAACCGAAATTTCTTCTCTTTCTTTTGTCTCGGTTTCATCTGTAACTTTGGTTCCAGGGATAGTGATTTCAATTTCTGTTCTTCTTTGACTTTACTGTCCTCTGGTTTTTTTACTTAACTGTACTTCTTGTACAACTTCTTCTTCAGTTTCAGGTTTGTCTTTTACAGGTATTTTGAATTTGACGTCTGTTTCCTCTTCTGGACTAGGTTCCTTAGGCTTTCCTTTAACCAAAACTATTTCTTCCGGCTCAACTGCAGGTTTTTCTTGATCTTTTGGTTTTGGTTTAGTTTTCTTCTTTTTAGGTTCCTCTGGCTTTTCTTTTTCAATTTCAGGAAGTTCTAATTGTTTCTTTTTCTGGAGATTCCCTTTCTATATCAAACGGTTCAATAGACATTCGTTCAGGAGAGGCCTCTTTTTTCTTCTCATCGACTTTACTATCTTCGGGGGTGGGTTTGACTTCTTTCACAGTTTCTTCAACAACATCTTCTTTTTGTATGGACGGTTTGCGCTTAAGTTTAACTTCTTCCACCTCTTCCTCATTTTGTGGTATTTTGCCTTTTTGTTTTTTAAGCGGAATCGTAGTTTCCGGTACTTCAGGTTTCTCTTTATCTTTCTTTTCATATTTGTATAATTCATCCACTTCTTCGGGCTTTTGTTTCTTTAATTCATCAAATTCCAAATCAAGTTTTTCTAAATCAGGCATTTCTTTATTGGTATCTTTTAACTTCCTTCTCTTAGTTTTAAGTATTTTCTCGGCTTCTTTAATGTTTCGAGATATTTCCCCATTGCCCCTAATCGTATTCATTTCAGTTATTTTGGGAATATGTAGTGTAGGTGGAAAATCTACATAATTTATTCTACTCTTTAGTCTAGGCTTAAAATCTTTCTTTACCTTAGGTTTTTCAACAGGCTTTGGTTTGGGTTTAGGTTTCTTCAGTTTAATCTCATCTAGTTTTTCTGGTTCTTTGGGAGTTTCTTCTTTTTCTGGTTTAAGGTCTTCTTTTTTATCTTTCTGTTTGACATGCTCTATTGGCTTTTCTTCCTCAATAACTTTTTCTGGTACGTCAGGTAGAGTTTCCTTTTCTTCTTCAATAATTTCTTCAGGTTCTTCTCTAACTAAAGGTTCTTCATTAATTTCTTCAACCGTAATCTTTTCTGTATCTATAGGCCCCTCCTTTTTCTTTTTTATTTTTTTTACAATTTTCTTTTTGGGTTTTTCTAGTTCTAGTTCTATGTCACTTTCTTCATCTTCGTCTTTAATGTATATTACCTTTTGTGTTGGTTTCTCCGGTATATCTTCAGTGATAGTGAAAATTTCTTGTTCATTTTCTTTTTGAAAGGTTTTAACTTAATACCATCTGTAATATCTTCTGGTTTATCTTTTTTAGGGTATTCTAAATTTAACTTCTTCGGGCTCTTCTTCTTTGGGTTTCTTGGGTTCACCTTTCTGTAAAATGGTTTCTTCAGTTTCTGGAAGAGGTTTGGTTTTCTTTTTCTTGACATATTTTGGTTTATCTTTCAAAGGCTTTTCTGGCTCTTCGTCTTCTTCCTCAGGTTTGACGTACTCCTCTTTTTCGATGTCATCGCGATCGATATCAAATGGTTTAAAGTCGATTTTATCTTTACTTTCTTTTGGTTCTATTTCTTCTGGTACCGTTTCTTCTTTTTCAAGTTTCGGTTTACGTTTTTCCTTTGCTACTTCTTCTTCTGGTGTAGGTTTCTTTGGTGTTTTCTTTAAAGTAACATTTTCTTCGGGAGTTTCGGGAACAGGAACTTTACCTTTACCGATTTTAATAGTAATAGGTGTTTCTTCTTCTTGTTCAACAGGTTCTTTAGGTGTTCTGGCAAACTTAATCTGTTCGGGAATTTCCTCAGGTTTTGGTTGTTCAGGTTCTTCAATTTCGAAATCAACTTTCTCAAGTTCGATTTTCTCAGGAGATTCTTCTTTGGATTAATTTTGCGTTTGATTTTCTTGATTTTCTTGGCTTCTTCGATGTTCCTTGAAAGTATTCCATTTTCTCTCATAGAACCAATTGATGTAATTTGTAATTTTTGCAATATTTCGGACAAAGGAGGAAATTCTATCAGTTTATTCTGCTTTTTAACTTTAGTTTTGGTATTTTTACTGATTTTTCCTCTTTCTTTTCGGGAACTCTGGACTTCTTTAATTTGATATCCGCAAGGTTAATGGGTTCTTCTTTTACTTCAATTATTTTCGGTTTTTGTGCTATCACCTCTACTTTAACTATTTCATTAATACAGGTTTAGATTTTTTCTTCGTCTTTGGTTTTTCTTTGAATGCATCGTCCACTTTTTCAAGTTCAGATTTTTTCAATTCTTCAAATTCCTTGTCTAATTTCTCTAATTCTTTGATTCTTGTAACTTTCTTCTTTTTAGGTTTAACCTTTTGCGCTTCTTCCATAGTTCTTGATAATACACCGTTTTCTCTATAAACAGGCTCTAACTCCGTTATTATTAGTTTCTTTTCTGTTTCTGATAATGGTGGAAAATCAACGTAGTTAATTCTACTTTTGAGCATAAACTTAGGCATTACTTTTTCTGGCTTTTTCTCCTGCTTGACCGGTTTGGTTTTTTCAGTTTTATCTCAGCAAATTCCGGAACTGTCTCAGTTATTATAGGTTGTTGAGGTTTGCTAGCATTGTTACGTTTTATCATCAACTTTATTGGTTTTTCTTCTACAGACGCTTCTGTAATTTCGGAAGTATCAGGTGCTGGTTTTTTTCGTTTTGGGTTTTTTCACCTTTACTGTTTCCTTTTTATGGACTTCAACAGTCTCTTCTATAAGTGTAGGTATTGGGATTTTCTCTTCTAATTTTTCAGGTTCCTTTTGTTCCTCAACTTTCTGTTCTTCTGGAATTTCTTCGTTTGGTTTGGGTGTTTCAATTTCACTTTCTTCAGGAACGTCTTCTATTTCCTCAGTACCGTCAAGTTTCACATCTTTAGGTTTTTTAGGTACCTTAATCTTTTTAGTTTTCTTTTTGATTGTAGTAACTTTTTCCTCTTCTTCTTCTTCTTCGTCAATCAGTTGTACTGTAGATTTTAATGGTTCTTTTGGTTCTTCAACAATTACTGTATATGTCTCGTTATCATCTGCTTTTTTGAACGGTTTAAGTCCAGGTTTGTCAACGACTTCTTCCGGTTTTGGCTTTTGTTTATATTTATTTTTAATTTCAGGGCTTTCGTCTTCTTCCTTTGGTTTTCCTTTGCCCAATTCTAATGTGATTTCTTCAGTTTCAGGTTTTGGTTTTGCTTTCGACTTTTAGGTTTTTTAGTAATTTCTTCAGGTAGTTTCTTTATCTGGTTTTTCTTCGTCTTCTGCAGGTACATACTTTTCAAGTTCTATATCATCCTTTTCGAAATCTTGAGTTGATATGGTGCTAATTTCGGACTTTCCTCATCTTCAACTTTGACTGAGGTTGGTTGGTCATCTTTCACTTTAGGTACTTTTTCTGGTTCCGACTTTTCTTCCTCAGAAGGCTTCTTAGGGATTTTCTTAAGTTTGACTGGTTTTTCTTGTTCTTCATCTTCAGGTAATTTTCCCTTTCCAATTTTTAGCGGTTTTGCTTCATTTTCAGTTATTTCTGGCTTTTCTTTTGGTTGCCTAGGTGTCTTATATTCATCATCAACCTTTTCGAGACCCTTTTTAGAATCTTCGAAATCTTTGTCCAGTTTTTCTAAGGATTTAATTTCTCTTTCAATGTCTTTAACCCTGACACGTTTCTTTTTGGGAACTTTTTCAGATTCTTTTAAATTTCTGGACAAAACACCATTGTCCCTGTACACAGGAGGAAGTTCTTTGATTCCAGGAATAGAATTAGCTTCTTTTTCTGGTGGGAATGGAACGTGAACTATTCTGCTTTTTAATAAAAATTTAGGAGTTTTGGTTGTTTTTGGTTCAATCTTTCTTGGTGTTTTTGGTTTCTTTAGTTTAATTTCGCTCAGATTAACGGGCTCTTCCACAACAGTTACAGTTGACTGCTGAAGTTTACTTGTGGTTTCTTCAGCTACAAGCTCTATTTTTTCTTCTGTAATTACCTCTTCTTCGAGTTCTTGAGATACTATTCCTTCTGAAGATTCTATGTCCTCTTCAGTTGATTTTAAAATATCCTTCTGTTTCTTCTTTTTGATAATAGTCTTTTTCTTTATTTTGTCTACTGCAGTCTTTTGATCTTCGACTGGAATTTCTTCTAGTTCCTCAGGCTTAAGCTCTTCTGCAATTTCTTCAATAACAACTTCTGTTTCTAGTTTTTCTGTAGTAACTTCTTCAATAACTTTCGGTAACGTATCTTGGTCTTCTTGTTCCTTTTCTTCCTCGATAATTATTTCCTCTGGTTGATCCTCTGGAACTGCAGATGTGGGTTCTTGTGACTTGGGCTTGATCTTTTTAACCTTCTTTTTGGTTGGTTGCTTAGTTTTTACAGTATCATCAGTTATTTCTTCACTTGTGGGCATTCTAGGAAGACTGATTTTATCATCTGTTTCTGGTTTTAATACTTCTTGATCTTCCTCTTTTTTAAATGGTTTTAAAGTAATATCTTCTGGAGCTGGTTCAGGCTTAGGCTTTTGTTTGTATTTAAGATTAATATCTTCTTCTTCAGGTTCCTCCTTTGGCTTTGGAATTCCTTTTATAATTGTAATCTCTTCTGTTTCTGGCGAAGGTTTAACTTTTTTCTTTTTAGGAATCTTTTTGGGTTCAGGCACAGGTTCTTTCTCATCTTCTTTGTCGAATTCTATTGGCTCTGGTTTTTCTAATTCTACTTCTTCTCTATCAATGTCAAACGGTTCAAATTTAATTTTGTCTGGTTCGTCCGTCTCCTCTTTTACCTTAGGCACACTCTCTTTCGGTGGTTTCTTAATTTTCGGCTTTTCCGGTTGTTCTTCCTGTTCTACCGGTTTCTCTGGAACAGACTTTAGTTTAATTATCTCATCCACCTCTTCTTTTTCAGGTATTTTTCCTTTCTGTTTAGTAATTTTTTTCGGTTCTTCTTCAGCGACTGATTTTTTTCGTGGTTTACCTTCATATTTAAAAGCTTCATCAACTTTTTCTAATTCTTTCTTCTTTAAGTCATCTAATTCAAGATCCAGCTGTTCTAGATTCTTAAAATCTAAATCTTTGTCTCTGAGCCTTCTCTTCTTCGTTTTTGGAACTTTCTCAGCTTCTTTAACATTCCTTGATAACACACCGTTGTCTCTATAGACAGGTTCTAGTAGTGAAATTCGTGGTAGTCGTTCACTTTCATTCTTAGGGGGAATTCGATAAAGTTTATCCTGCTTTTAAGTAAGAATTTTTGTTTTTTAACTTTCTGTTCTTTTCTTTGCACTACTTTTGGTTTTTTTCAGTTTAATATCTCCAAATAAGGGTACATCTTTACTTTCAACTATTTTAAGTTTTTGTGGTTTAATCTCGTTCCTTTCGATAGGCATAAGCACCGAAAGCTCTCTTCTAAGCTTTTTCTTTTCTGCAGGTAATTTATCTACTTGTTGCTCTTCTTCGGGTTTTTGTTCTTCAGGCTTATCCTCGTCGGTTTTTTCCTTAGGCTTCTTTTTAACTTTCTTGACTTTTATTATCCTTTGCTCTTTAGTTTCTTCCCCCTCTATTATTTCTTCATCTTCTGGAGTTTCCTTATCTAGTTTTTCTTCTGTAAGTTCCTCTACTTGTAAATCTTCTTCTTCTTCTACAGGTGTTTCTTTTTTATCGGGTTTCTCTTCAGTCGGTACTTTCTTCTTCACTTTTTTGGGTTTAGGTTTTTCCTGTTCCTCTATTACCTCTTGTTCTTCAATAGGTTTTATTTCTTCGGGCTCCTTTTTCTTAATCTTCTTAATTTTGGGCTTTTCTTCTTCTACCACTATTTCTTCTTCTAATTTTGCTTCCTCGGGTTTTTCTTCCTTGGGTTTCTTTTCTTTAATTTCTTTACTTTGGATATTTCCGGTTCCGTAATTTCTTCCTCAAGGACTATGCTATATTGTGGCGTTTTTACCTTCCTCTTCAATACAAACAATTTCAATTATCTCGTCTTTATCTCCTTTAGGTTTCTTAAATTTCCTTTTACTATTTTTGTAGTTTGTTCTCCTTCGTGAACCTGTGCTTTGGATATAATAACTTCTTCTGGCAGTTCTTCTATGTATGATGGTAGTACAGCTGCTATCGTAGGTATTGTTTCTACCATCTCACTTGTTATTTCATGCTCCTCGGTAATCACTGTTGTTTTTGGTAATTCTCCTTCTTCTATCACAGTAAATATTTCAGTGGTTTGTTCTTTATTGCCTGTTCTTTTCTTGATCACTTTCTTTTTAGAAATTTGTTTTTTAGGTACACCTTCCTTGTCGATATGTTCTACCACTGTAACTTCCTCAGGAGTATCTTCGATGTAAGTGGGTTCTAAAGTAAAGTTGTTTCATCAGTATCTATTTCTTCAATTATTACTGAACCTTGAGGCTTTCGGTCTTCTTCCTTAACTATTTCAATCTTTATAATTTCTTCCTTACTACCTTTTCGTTTTTTAAGAGTTCTTTTTTCTACGACCTGTTTCTTAGGTTTTCCGTGTTTATCTACTGTTTCTACAATCTTCACTTCAGTTGGTAATTCTCGATTACTGTTTCTGGTACAACAAAGGTGCTTTTGGGATTTCTTCAAATATATCATCTTCTTCAATAACAACCGATGTTTGTGGTTCCTTTCCTTCTTCTTCTTTGGTTGTTAAGGTTGTCGTTTGCAACTTACTACCTCTACGATGTTTAACAATCCTCTGTTTGACTGTAGTCTTTTCGACACCGACTGGTGTGACCTTTTCTATTAATTTTACATCCTCAGGTAGTTCTATAATGTACTCTAATTCATCTTCAGTTAAGTTTTCTTCTGGAACAACTATTTCTTGAATTACAACCGATGTTTGTGGTTTTTTACCTTCTTCTTCCCTAGTTACTATTTCAGTAATTTCTTCTTTATGACCTTTACGTTTTTTCATGATTTTCTTCTTTACGATGATTTTCTTGTTATCCTCTATTTTAGTTTCAATTTCTTCCGGCATTTCAATAACTGTTGCAACTGGCATATATTCCGGTTGTTCTTCTTCGGCAAGTTGTTCATCGTTTGGAATTTCTTCGATAACAATAGAGGTTTGGGGCTGTTTTCCTTCTTCTTCTACGGTACGTATTTCAGTTATTTCAGTTTTATCGTCTTTTTCTTTCTCAAAATTCTCTTTCTTACCGTTGTCTTTTGAGGTCTGCCTTCTTTGTCTTCGGTTTCTATTATTTGGATGTGTTCTGGCAATTCTTCAAGCACTTCTGGCTTTCCTATAATTACTACTTCTTCGCTTTCATCTCGAGGAACTTCTACTGTTGGTAGAGCTAATGCTTTTTTCAAAAGTTCTATTTGAATCAATTCTTCCACCCCTTCAGTAGTATCTTTTTTAGCAAGTGTAGGAACAAACAAAATATTGTCTTCCGTGATAAGTTTTTGCTCTGGTTCTTTTGGTTTCTTTTTAATTTTCTTCTTTGTCTGTTAACTTCTTTTACTTCTTCTTCGTGTACGACCACTGATACTTGAGGCTCTTTGCCTTCTTCTTCAACAACCAAAATTCTGTCGTAATTTCTTTGTCATCTTTTTTCTTCTTTAACGTTTTCTTTTTTATTATTTGTTTCTTTATACCTTCTTCAGTGGTGATTTGGGCTGTGGTTATTTCTTCAGGAGTTTCTTCAACAACAACGGTTTCTGTTATATCCTCTACAGGAATTTCATTTGGAGCTATTATTTCACTTATAGTAATGCTAGTTTGCGGTTGTTTATCCTCTTCTTCAACAGTTAAAATTTCTGTTACTTCCTGTTTGTTGCCTTTTTGTTTCTTTATTATACGCTTTTTGGCAACTGTTTTCTTAGGAATTCCGTCTTCTACTGTTTCAGTTACAGTTATCTCCTCTGGTAGTTCTATAATTGTCGGTTTAGTTTCTTCTTCAATAATAGGTTCTTCGATAATAGTTACTGAAGTTTGTGGTGCCTTGCCCTCTTCTTCTACTGTTAATATTTCTGTTAATTCTTGTTTATCTCCTTTTTGTTTGCGCAATACTTTCTTTTTAATTATTTTCCTTCGAGGTCCTTCTTTGGTGTCTACTTGCGTAACTGTAATTTCTTCGGGAAGTGCTTCTATTATGGCTACCTCTGGTTTTTCTTCTAGTAACTCTTCTTCTGGTACTTCCTCTTCTACAACTGTGACAGTAGGTTCTAAGATCTTACCGTCTTCTTCAACAGTCACAATTTCAGTAGTTTCTTGTTTCTTGCCCTTTTGTTTTTTTAATTATACGTTTACTAACCTTAGTTTTCTTTAATTTTCCGTCTTCAATAGATTCAACTACTTGAACTTCTTCTGGTAGTTCTTGCAAGTAAGTAATTTCCTCCTTTGGTTTCTCTTCTTCATATACAGTAATTGATGTTTGTGGTTCTTTTCCTTCTTCTTCCACTGTTAAAATTTCTGTAGTTTCTTTCTTTCCCTTTTTGTCTTTTTTGATAACACGCTTCTTTACAACGGTTTTCTTTGTTACACCATCTTCAACCGATTCAATAACTTTTATTTCTTCTGGCAATTCTTGCACGGAAGTAATGTCCTCCTTTGGTTTCTCTTCTTCATATACAGTAATTGATGTTTGTGGTTCTTTTCCTTCTTCTTCCACTGTTAAAATTTCTGTAGTTTCTTCCTTTCCCTTTTTGTCTTTTTTAATAACACGTTTCTTTACAACAGTTTTCTTTGTTACACATCTTCAACCGATTCAATAACTTTTATTTCTTCTGGCAATTCTTGCACGGAAGTAATGTCCTCCTTTGGTTTCTCTTCTTCATATACAGTAATTGATGTTTGTGGTTCTTTTCCTTCTTCTTCCACTGTTAAAATTTCTGTAGTTTCTTTCTTTCCTTTTTGTCTTTTTTGATAACACGTTTCTTTACAACGGTTTTCTTTGTTACACCATCTTCAACCGATTCTATGACTTTTATTTCTTCTGGCAATTCTTCGATTTCTTCTGGAAGTACAACAGATTGTTGAGATTCAATTTCTTCTTCTTCGACAAAAAGAATCTCTGTCGTTCCGTGTGTATCTCCTTTAGGCTTTTTCACTATTTTCTTCTTTACGACCCTTCTCTTTGGAGCATCTTCTTCAATAGTTTCAACAACCTCATCTGCTTCTATAGTTTGTTCTGTGGCTGCAAAAAAAACAATTAATTTAAGGATACATTTAAGGAATTATTGTATTTTTTTTTCAATGGTTTAGAATCTGCCAAGCTAATACGTTGTACAAAAAAGTATAATTAGAGATATATCTAGGTAATGACAGACTAAATGACAAATTCCGGAAGCACTTTCAGAAATTTAGATAAAAGAATCAATAATTAGTCGTAGAAAAAACAAAACAGAAGTTAAAAGTTATTATTAAACCAATTTCAATAAAATAAATTAGGAAAAACCAGTGGGACAGACTAAGAAATTATGAAATTACATCATTGTATGTCCGGTATGAAACCGGAACATAATTTATCTTTATAAATGAAAGAACGAAACAAGAGAGAGAGAGAGAGAGAGAGAGAGAGAGAGAGAGAGAGAGAGAGAGAGAGAGAGAGAGAGAGAGATAGAGAGAGAGATAGAGAGAGAGAGAGAGAGAGAGAGAGAGAGAGAGAGAGAGAGAGAGAGAAGAGAGAGAGAGAGAGAGATGGAGAGATGGAGAGAGAGAGAGATGGAGAGAGAGAGAGATAGGGGAGAAGAATACAATAGAAAAATAATTGTACTGTATTTAAATCATTAAATACAGGATATTTGTAAGCTCAAACAGAAAGGAAAACAATTAAAAAGATTTATCGGCATATTTGGCTTCGTAATTTCTGACTTGGACATTTTACTAATTATTTAAACTCTAAATTTGTCACCACGGCGAGGTTACAAGCCGGATTTGCTTGTACGACAAGGAAACATCATGTCCACTTAACCTCTAGAAAAAAATTAGAAATATAAAGAAATGTTATTCAATATAGAAAAAGGAAGAAAAGGTAAAAAAACTTCCAGAGTTTGCTGAATCGATAAAGTGTGCAACAAAGTAAAATAATAATAAGTATAATTAGTACCAAATAATACCGCAAGAGTATCCTTTCTTGTAAATGAACACGTTAAACAAACGTAATAGTATTACGGGAGAACGGGGGAATTCCGTGAGTAAACTGTGCAAGCCCATCTCTACTAAGCATCACTTCCCGCTGTCTTCGTATGGCTCGAGACCATAAATAAATATATCATGGCTCGAGCGAGACGCTGTGCGTGCACAAATTCAAAATTTAGTATGTTATGAACTTTATGTATATGTGTATTTTCATAAACCGTACAACTGAAATTATTCGACGTAAGGTCCAAATTTTATAGAAGTGTAGTACCGTATTTCCTGTAAAATAAACAGTTTTTTACATCATTTAAATATAATTTCCATTGATGTATCTTTAATAAACATAAAGTTTTAATTTGGACGTTTTGGCAATTCCGCGCATCGCGAATTTACCCCATATAAAATGTATAGTACTATTTTAAATTTTAGATGCCAAGAACTTACCATAGAAGAAGCAATAAATCCAGCCATGAAGAATGTCATTTAATAGCTGCAATAGAAGCTGTGCAATTTGGACGAAAAATAAGGGAAGATGGACGAAGTTTTGGTATACCAGAGTTGACATTACGAGATAGAATGAAAATAGCAAACTCAAAAAAGGAAAGTTGGAACAAAGCCTGTATTTTTTGAAAAACAGGAATGATAATTGATGGAATACATTTAAAATTATCCAAAATGTTTTTTGGTGTATCTCCAGATGAACCTCGTAGACTTGTGTTCGCTTACACCGAGAAAAATAATATAAAACATGTTTTTAATGCAGAAAAAAAACGACAGAAAGAGATTGGTTAGCACTATTCATTAAGTGAAATCCACAGATCAGGTTACGCCAGCCTGAAGCTACAAGTCTGAATAGAATTACCGCATTTAACTTGGAAGAAGTAAAATTATTTTTAATAATGTTGGAACTATGATGAATAGATATAAATTTACTCAAGACTGTATTTATAATACTGATGAGACCGGTGTTAGTACTATACAAAAGCCAGTTAAGATTTTGGGAGAAAAAGGCCAATTCGAGTAGGTTCAGTGACTTCTTGGGAAACAGGTAAAACGGTTATCATTCTTTGTGCATTCAGTGCTTCAGGGTCTTATGTACCATTAATGTTCATATTCTCCAGAAAAATGACCAAAGAACTCCAAAGATATAGCCAAACAAGTGCTTTCTATAGATGCTCTGATAATGTCTGGATAAATGAGACGTTATTTACGAAGTGGGTAGAAACACCATGCAAAGCCATTTAAAGAAGAACCGGTATTTTTGATTCTAGACAATCATTCCAGCTATGTATCAAGTGATCTGTGCAAAAAAATGGCATTGTTTGGTGTCTATACCTCCCCATACCTCCCTTAGGCTGCAACACCTAGATTTGGCATTTTATGCTCCCTTCAAAAAAGCCTATAAATAAGAGTGTGACATATACATGAGAGCACATTCGCTTGAAAAAATAGTTAGATGTAAATTAGCTGAAATATTTAACTTGGCTTATTTAAACGTGGCGACAATGGATAAAGCCATATCTGGTTTTAAAGCTGCGGGCGTTTTTTCCGTTGGATTCAGATAAATTCCATGATGAATTAGGTAAATCAGATGAAGAATTTGCTCCAGTTTTATCAGAGTAACATATTCAACCAAATTATATCGGTAAAGAAGATAAAGGTGGCAGTGGATTTCCAGTAGGTCCTGGTCCATCTCACATTTATTCTCAACCATTATCTAATGGTTGTTCCCAGTCATTTCCCAAAAAATCCTAGACACGCATATTTGTTCAGTTCATTTTGACTGAGACAGACCATCTCACATTTATTCTCAACCATGATGAATTTAATGATGTAGATGGCAATTCTATGTAAAACATTTGTGTTATATGGGGGAATTTGGTAAAAACAATGAACTGTGGTACCGATGCACGTTGTGTTATTAAATTAATTTCTGCTTTGTTTTAACAAGTTTTATTAAAAAAAATAAACCTTTGCAGCATTTTTAATTATGCGCGTAGTTATTTCCAACAATGCGCGGATTTACCCACTGCATGGGGTAATTCCGTGAAATGACATGATTTAAAAATTATTGCATTACATGACTTGTATTTCAAATTAACAAATTAATTATACATATATATATATATATATATATATATATATATATATATATAATATATATATATATATATATATATATATATATATATATATATATATATATATATATATATATATAGATACTTGACTAATCGGACTATTCGTTTTCTTTAAATCTCGGTTTGTTATGTCTTTTTATGAAAATTGTGTGAATTTGTTCTTACCCGCTCGGAATTCCCCCGTTCTCGCCTATATAAGTATCTTTATGGAAAATATGTTGTATATTTTTACGCTAAAGTTGCGATATCAGAAAAAATTGCTTTTGTGTGGATAGTACTTACCATCTTCCGGTTTTTGGGATTCCGGAATTTTCGGAATTGGTTTTTGTGTTTGTACAGTTTCAATAACCACAGGTTCTTGAATGTCTTGTATAACTTTAGCCTTTTCTGTCGTTAAGTCTGTAGGTGCTTCTAAAATGTTAATTATTATGTTAAAATTTGTTTCAGGAGGACCATTACTGACGCATTCGCCATCTTACAGAGTACAGTTTCCAAAAATACGTACATTATACTAATCTTAAGGTGAGTTTGGAAATAAACAAACCAGCAAAATGAACGACATCGTGGAGTTCGTTATATACAACGGCTTAGCGCAAGCTCGTGCTACAACCATGCAATTTGGTTGGTTTTCGGTAATCGCCTTTAGAAAATTGGCAAACTGGTTCCAGTGACGTTCGTTTCGCTATTTTGTTGCTTCTTGTACGTACATTTAATTTTATTACAATCAAAATATTAATTTACTGGTAATATAAAAAGGTCGTAACAAAATCTTAAAAATCATTCTTATTTTCTATGTTTTTTTATGTTATCAAACAGTATATCAGTCCATAAACACTTATCAGAAGAAAACTTTAGTGTACGTAATTTAAATTTTATTTTTTTTTATCCCGACACCGACAAATTTTTCAATTTCTAGTTCAACTGAGCTGCCACTATGCCTCGGAAGGCACGTAAATCCGTCAGTTCCGGCTATAAAAGTAGTTGGTAAGTCTTGTTAAGGTCGCTTCATGTTAGGTTACACGACCTTACTTACTTTATTTTTAGTTTAACAATCATTCTGTATATCTATTGTTCAGTGGTTCTAGAAATAAGCTTTAAAATAAAAGTAAAGATAAATTCACATACATTGTGTTCTTTTCCTATAGTTTCATCTTTAATTTTTTTAAATCGAGCACTTGAATAAACATACCAGCTAGAATTATCAGAAAAAATATTTAAAAAAAGTGAAATAAAAACCACAATAAGATTCAGTACCAATCCCAAAAAAGTCCAATGGTACGACCTCATCACTGGACAAATATTGCAAGAGCTGCCGAACAAGGGATATACATATCGAACACAATTATTCATTTTAATAATGAAAATCAGCTATTTCCCACCACAATGAAAAGTGGCTGAAATAACACCCATTTTAAAACAAGGTAAACCATCTGAAAGGGCGGAATCATACCGGCCCATCAACCTACTACCAGTGCTGCCTAAAGTGTTCGAAAAACTTTTACTAACAAGACTAACACATCTTCTAGAAGACGAGAAAATAATTCCAACTCATCAATTCGGATTCAGGCAGAAACATTCTACCATTCAACAAGTACATCGAATTGTAAACAGAATCAATAAAGACTTCGATTCATCCAGATATTGCTCCATTCTGTTTATAGACATAGGACAAGCGTTTGACAAGGTATGGCACCAGGGATTGCTCTATAAGCTGACTATTACACACTACTAAAGTCACACCTTACAAATAGACGTTTTGGAGTCAAATACGACAATGAAATAACAGAACCCCACAGAGAAGTGAACTGGGTTTTGTCCTGTACCTACTCTACACTGCCGACCTGCCAACATCACCTGACACAACAACAGCTACATTTGCAGATGATACGGCGATCTTATGCTCCAACAAGAATCCACACATCACACCAGAACTGCTGCAAAAGTAGATACATTTAAAACCCGTAGAGGGACATGTCCACATGTATGTATTAACCGCAAACAAATACTACAGAAAGATGATGTAAAGTACCTTGGGATTCACCTGGATAGAAAACTGACCTGGAAAAACACATATTTTCCAAAAGAAAACAACTGGGTCATAAAGTGAGAGACATACTGGTTAATAGGTAAACAATCCCAGTTAACAAATCAAAATAAATTTCTCCTATACAAAGCGATGTTGAAGCCAGTATGGAGCTATGGGATAGAACGGTGGGGAAAAGCACTAAATTTTAATATAGAAATTATACAAAGTTTCCAATCCAACATGGTATATCACCAACAACGTCTTACATCAAGATGCAGAAATATCTTATGTAGAGGAAGAAATTACAAATAGAATAAAAAAATACAATGACTTGCGGGAACACTCAAATCCCCTATCAAGGAATTTGATGCAGATGCGTATAGTGCATAGGTTAAAACGTAAAGCACCTAGTGATTTAGTGGGAACAAACAATTATTAGTAGTGATAATCATGTTTTTCCCAGAACCAATAATACTTTAATCGGCTTACATTACATATTAATGGATACGTTCGCCACGTGTGTCAGAAATGTTTGCGCCAACCCCCGCGTCAATCACGTCAACCTCCACCCAAACCACGTCACCATCGATGGTATAAATGAATCAGTGTAGTAAGGTCTGGAAGCTCGGGAAACTGAGACCTCGGAAGCCCTGAGTAAGACATCCAAGAGGATGTCGAAAGCTCGGCGCAATGATAATCGACGCGGTTCAACCCGGAAGACTGTTAAGTTTAATATTAATTCTTGTAATAGTATTAATCTTAGCTCTAGGTTCAATTGTACAATCCGCCGAAATCTTTCGGGACATATTTTTTTTATCGAAACCTAATAGACAAGAAGGGGCGAGACCATTCCAACTTCCGCTCTCCAGAACATTCGCGCCACACCCAACCATTTTTGAAATAATTAATTACCAAAATTAATTAACAAAAATACCTTTACAAGCCCTCATTTTAAAGGATTTTCTATGTTTTTTTAGTAAAATTGTGTCACTTTTCCATACAATTTACAATGTCTTCACCTTAAGTATTTAAAATCAAATAGCAATCTTACATTGTTTATAAGTAAAAGATATGAAGTTTAATCTTTTGCATACTTTGATTATTACATACTTTTATCACCAAATTTATAAAAAACAGTTGTTAGATACGTACATATATCAAAGAGTATCACGATAAAGGCTTTTTATTTGGTAATTTCTCTGCTCTATACGTGTACATAGATATACGCAACCTAAAGTTAAACGTTGAATCTAAATTCTTGATTTTTATAGTGAGGATCAAACCCACATTCCCTAACAAAGGCACATACACTCAGTTCTGAGCTATGTAAGCCACTAGGCATAATTAAACATAGAAATTCAAGTATTATTTTTAAAATGGTTTGGTAAGAATTGAGGCGACTGCGTCTTTACTGATCCTTTTACTAAAAATAAAAAATATCAGCTTACCTAATCCCACCTCCTGTGTATTTTCTGAAGTGTATACCTCAGTGATAGTTTTAGATGTGAATGGTGTTATTTTTGGTGTTAAATATTCTTGAACTACTAGTTCAGGTTCTAGTGTACTGACATCAGTATACTCATGTACGTACACACTTTGTTGTGGTTCCTTGCCGTCTTCCAAAATGGTCACAATCTCAGTAGCTTCTATAGCCGGTCCTGATTTTTTCAAGAGGGTCCTCTTTTTGGTAATTTTCTTCGAAGGCTTTTTCCCTTTGGTGGTTATTTCAATAACGCTTACATCTTCTGGTAGCTCAATAAGAGCAGCAACTGGGTGATGCAGTTCCTCTGTTTTTGGACCTTCTCTTATCTCCACATCAGTTTCGGGTTTCTCTTCATCTATATTATGAGTTGATATTTCAATTACTTCTTGTTTACGGCCCTTTATTTTTTTCAATGGCCTCTTTCTTATTACTTCTTTTTCTCCAGTTGGTAGGATGCGCGTAATTGTTTCTTCAGGGTATTCATAAACAACTGCACAAGTTCCCAACGATACGTTGAGCTGTAACGGTAGTTGTGGTAGAGGGTGAGCTAAATGTTTTTTAATTAGTTCTATTTTAAGTATATTTAAAATTTCTTCATCTGTAAAATCGCTCTTTGCTTCGTGAAGGGTGGGCACAAACAGAATTTTTTCCTTTGGACTTTCTTCGATAGTGACTGTGGTTTTTGGTTTTTTACCTTCTTCTTCTATAGTAACTATTTCCGTCTTTTCCTCTTTACCGTCCTTATGTTTTTTAATGACGCGTTTCTTTATTACTTTTCTCTTTTTATCTCCTTCCTTATTAACAACTTCAGTCACCTGGATTTCTTCTGGCAATTCTTCGACAATATAAATGGGCTTATCGGGTTTAATTTCTTCCGGTGTTTGAATTTCTTCAACGGTAACTGTTGTTTGTGGTTCTTTATCTTCTTCTTCAACTGTACAAATTTCAGTTTTTTCTTGTATTTTACCTTTTGGTTTTTTAATAATCCTCTTCTTTATAATAATCTTTTTTTGCTTTCCTTCCGGAGTAACTGTTTCTACAACTTCGTCGTCAAGTATTTCCTCTGTGACTAATTGAGAAGGTGTAAATATATCCTCAATCTCAGGTTTGAACTCCTTTGATTTTTTGTCTTTTCTAAACGGTTTAAGACTGATTTCTTCCGGAGCATCTTCAGGCTTCGGCTTTTGTTTGTATTTTAAAGATATTTCGTCATCCTCTCCCTCTGGTTTAGGTTTAGGTATTCCCTTAATTAAGGTCACACTTTCGGTCTCGGGTGTACTTTTTGTCTTTTTCTTTTTAGGTCTTTTTACCCGCTGTTCTGTAGGATGGACATCACTTTCTTCTTTAGTAGGTACAATTTCAGTTTCTGATTCCTCAGAATCCTCTCTTTCATATTCAAATGGTTTAAATTTAAGTCTGTCATTTTCATTTTGATCATCGGTACTTTCTGGTATAGATGGCTTTGGCAAAGTTTGTTCGTCAGTTTCATCGAGCAACACTTTATCTACTTTTTTAGGAATAGGTTTTAATTTTATTTGTTCGTCCGTTTCTTCCTCTATTGGCACTTTTCCTTTCTTAATAGATAATTTCTTTGGTTTTTCTTCAGGCGAAGGTTTCTTCTTTGGTTTTCCTTCATACTTAAAGGCGTCATCGACAGTTTCCAATTTATTTCCCTTCAATTCATCCATCTCAAGGTCAAGTTTTTCAAGTTCCGAAAAATTAACATCTTTATCTCTTAATCGCCTTCTCTTAGTTTTAACAACTTTCTCAGCTTCTTTAGCATTCCTAGATATTATTCCAGTTTCTCTATAAACTGGTTCTAGCAGCGAAATACGAGGTGTTTTTTCTTGTTCGGATTTTGGAGGAAATTCCGTAAATGTTATTCTACTTTTTAATAAGAATTTGGGCAACTTTCCAGTCTTTTCTTTTTTCGGTACAATTTTGGGTTTTCTAAGTTTAACGTCAGATAAAAGAGCTACTTTGTTGCCCTCAACTATTTTCAGCTTTTGCGGTTTGATTTCTTTACGTTCAAGAGGCATTAGTACAGAAACTTCTTTTCTGCCTGCTACTTTGGGTTTAGTTGATTCAGCCTCAATATCAGAAAGTTCTTCGACAGTAACTGTTGTTTCCGGTTTTTTACCTTCTTCCTCAACGGTCACAATTTCGGTCTTTTCTTGTTTTCCATCTTTTTGCTTTTTAATTACTCTCTTTTTAATGACTTTTCTCTTTTTGTCCCCTTCTTTGGTTACTACTTCTGTCACCTGAACTTCTTCCGGCAACTCTTCAACAGTATATGTTGGCTTTTCAGGTGTAACATCTTCGGGTTCTTTGAGTTCTTCGACAGTAACTGTTGTTTCCGGTTTTTTGCCTTCTTCCTCAACGGTCACAATTTCGGTCTTTTCTTGTTTTCCATCTTTTTGCTTTTTAATTACTCTCTTTTTAATGACCTTTCTCTTTTTGTCTCCTTCTTTGGTTACTACTTCTGTCACCTGAACTTCTTCCGGCAACTCTTCAACAGTGTATGTTGGCTTTTCTGGTGCAACTTCTTCGGGCTCCTCGAGTTCTTCGACAGTAACTGTTGTTTCCGGTTTTTTACCTTCTTCCTCAACGGTCACAATTTCGGTCTTTTCTTGTTTTCCATCTTTATGTTTCTTTATTACTCTCTTTTTAATGACCTTTCTCTTTTTGTCTCCTTCCTTGGATACTACTTCTGTCACCTGAACTTCTTCCGGCAACTCTTCAACAGTGTATGTTGGCTTTTCAGGTGTAACTTCTTCGGGTTGCTCGAGTTCTTCAACAGTAACTGTTGTTTCTGGTTTTTTACCTTCTTCCTCAACGGTCACAATTTCGGTTTTTTGTTGTTTTCCATCTTTTTGCTTTTTAATTACTCTCTTTTTAATGACCTTTCTCTTTTTGTCCCCTTCTTTAGTTACTACTTCTGTCACCTGAACATCTTCCGGCAATTCTTCAACGGTGTATGTTGGCTTTTCAGGTGCAACTTCTTCGGGCTCCTCGAGTTCTTCGACAGTAACTGTTGTTTCCGGTTTTTTACCTTCTTCCTCAACGGTCACAATTTCGGTCTTTTCTTGTTTTCCATCTTTATGTTTCTTTATTACTCTCTTTTTAATGACCTTTCTCTTTTTGTCTCCTTCCTTGGTTACTACTTCTGTCACCTGAACTTCTTCCGGCAATTCTTCGACGGTGTATGTTGGCTTTTCAGGAGCAACTTCTTCGGGTTCTTCGAGTTCTTCGACAGTAACTGTTGTTTCCGGTTTTTTACCTTCTTCCTCAACGGTCACAATTTCGGTCTTTTCTTGTTTTCCATCTTTTTGCTTTTTAATTACTCTCTTTTTAATGACCTTTCTCTTTTTGTCTCCTTCCTTGGTTACTACTTCTGTCACCTGAACTTCTTCCGGCAATTCTTCAACGGTGTATGTTGGCTTTTCAGGTGCAACTTCTTCGGGCTCCTCGAGTTCTTCGACAGTAACTGTTGTTTCCGGTTTTTTACCTTCTTCCTCAACGGTCACAATTTCGGTCTTTTCTTGTTTTCCATCTTTTTGCTTTTTAATTACTCTCTTTTTAATGACCTTTCTCTTTTTGTCTCCTTCCTTGGTTACTACTTCTGTCACCTGAACTTCTTCCGGCAACTCTTCAACAGTATATGTTGGCTTTTCAGGTGCAACTTCTTCGGGCTCCTCGAGTTCTTCGACAGTAACTGTTGTTTCCGGTTTTTTACCTTCTTCCTCAACGGTCACAATTTCGGTCTTTTCTTGTTTTCCATCTTTATGTTTCTTTATTACTCTCTTTTTAATGACCTTTCTCTTTTTGTCTCCTTCCTTGGTTACTACTTCTGTCACCTGAACTTCTTCCGGCAATTCTTCGACGGTGTATGTTGGCTTTTCAGGCGCAACTTCTTCGGGTTCTTCGAGTTCTTCGACAGTAACTGTTGTTTCCGGTTTTTTACCTTCTTCCTCAACGGTCACAATTTCGGTCTTTTCTTGTTTTCCATCTTTTTGCTTTTTAATTACTCTCTTTTTAATGACCTTTCTCTTTTTGTCCCCTTCTTTGGTTACTACTTCTGTCACCTGAACTTCTTCCGGCAATTCTTCGACGGTGTATGTTGGCTTTTCAGGTGCAACGTCTTCGAGTTCTTCGACAGTAACTGTGGTTTCCGGTTTTTTACCTTCTTCCTCAACGGTCACAATTTCGGTCTTTTCTTGTTTTCCATCTTTATGTTTCTTTATTACTCTCTTTTTAATGACCTTTCTCTTTTTGTCTCCTTCCTTGGTTACTACTTCTGTCACCTGAACTTCTTCCGGCAACTCTTCAACAGTGTATGTTGGCTTTTCTGGTGCAACTTCTTCGGGCTCCTCGAGTTCTTCGACAGTAACTGTTGTTTCCGGTTTTTTACCTTCTTCCTCAACGGTCACAATTTCGGTCTTTTCTGGTTTTCCATCTTTATGTTTCTTTATTACTCTCTTTTTAATGACCTTTCTCTTTTTGTCTCCTTCCTTGGTTACTACTTCTGTCACCTGAACTTCTTCCGGCAACTCTTCAACAGTGTATGTTGGCTTTTCAGGTGTAACTTCTTCGGGTTCCTCGAGTTCTTCGACAGTAACTGTTGTTTCTGGTTTTTTACCTTCTTCCTCAACGGTCACAATTTCGGTCTTTTCTTGTTTTCCATCTTTTTGCTTTTTAATTACTCTCTTTTTAATGACCTTTCTCTTTTTGTCCCCTTCTTTGGTTACTACTTCTGTCACCTGAACTTCTTCCGGCAACTCTTCAATAGTGTATGTTGGCTTTTCAGGTGTAACTTCTTCGGGTTCCTCGAGTTCTTCGACAGTAACTGTTGTTTCTGGTTTTTTACCTTCTTCCTCAACGGTCACAATTTCGGTCTTTTCTTGTTTTCCATCTTTTTGCTTTTTAATTACTCTTTTTTTAATGACCTTTCTCCTTTTATCTCCTTCCTTGGTTACTACTTCTGTCACCTGAACTTCTTCCGGCAATTCTTCGACGGTGTATGTTGGCTTTTCAGGTGCAACTTCTTCGGGTTCTTCAAGTTCTTCGACAGTAACTGTTGTTTCCGGTTTTTTACCTTCTTCCTCAACGGTCACAATTTCGGTCTTTTCTTGTTTTCCATCTTTTTGCTTTTTAATTACTCTCTTTTTAATGACCTTTCTCTTTTTGTCACCTTCTTTGGTTACTACTTCTGTCACCTGAACTTCTTCCGGCAATTCTTCAACAGTGTATGTTGGCTTTTCAGGTGCAACGTCTTCGAGTTCTTCGACAGTAACTGTGGTTTCCGGTTTTTTACCTTCTTCCTCAACGGTCACAATTTCGGTCTTTTCTTGTTTTCCATCTTTTTGCTTTTTAATTATTCTCTTTTTAATGACCTTTCTCTTTTTGTCCCCTTCTTTGGTTACTACTTCTGTCACCTGAACTTCTTCCGGCAATTCTTCGACGGTGTATGTTGGCTTTTCAGGCGTAACTTCTTCGGGTTCCTCTAGTTCTTCGACAGTAACTGTTGTTTCCGGTTTTTTACCTTCTTCCTCAACGGTCACAATTTCGGTCTTTTCTTGTTTTCCATCTTTTTGCTTTTTAATTACTCTCTTTTTAATGACTTTTCTCTTTTTGTCCCCTTCTTTGGTTACTACTTCTGTCACCTGAACTTCTTCCGGCAACTCTTCAACAGTATATGTTGGCTTTTCAGGTGTAACATCTTCGGGTTCTTCGAGTTCTTCGACAGTAACTGTTGTTTCCGGTTTTTTACCTTCTTCCTCAACGGTCACAATTTCGGTCTTTTCTTGTTTTCCATCTTTTTGCTTTTTAATTACTCTCTTTTTAATGACCTTTCTCTTTTTGTCCCCTTCTTTGGTTACTACTTCTGTCACCTGAACTTCTTCCGGCAACTCTTCAACAGTGTATGTTGGCTTTTCTGGTGCAAGTTCTTCTGGTTCCTCAAGTTCTTCAACAGTAACTGTTGTTTCCGGTTTCTTACCTTCTTCTTCAACGGTCACAATTTCGGTCTTTTCTTGTTTTCCATCTTTATGTTTTTTAATTACTCTCTTTTTAATGACCTTTCTCTTTTTGTCTCCTTCTTTGGTTACTACTTCTGTCACCTGAACTTCTTCCGGCAACTCTTCAACAGTGTATGTTGGCTTTTCTGGTGTAACATCTTCGGGTTGTTCGAGTTCTTCGACAGTAACTGTTGTTTCCGGTTTTTTACCTTCTTCCTCAACGGTCACAATTTCGGTCTTTTCTTGTTTTCCATCTTTTTGCTTTTTAATTACTCTCTTTTTAATGACCTTTCTCTTTTTGTCCCCTTCTTTGGTTACTACTTCTGTCACCTGAACTTCTTCCGGCAACTCTTCAACAGTGTATGTTGGCTTTTCTGGTGCAAGTTCTTCTGGTTCCTCAAGTTCTTCAACAGTAACTGTTGTTTCCGGTTTCTTACCTTCTTCTTCAACGGTCACAATTTCGGTCTTTTCTTGTTTTCCATCTTTATGTTTTTTAATTACTCTCTTTTTAATGACCTTTCTCTTTTTGTCTCCTTCTTTGGTTACTACTTCTGTCACCTGAACTTCTTCCGGCAACTCTTCAACCGTGTATGTTGGCTTTTCTGGTGCAAGTTCTTTTGGTTCCTCAAGTTCTTCAACAGTAACTGTTGTTTCCGGTTTCTTACCTTCTTCTTCAACGGTCACAATTTCGGTCTTTTCTTGTTTTCCATCTTTATGTTTTTTAATTACTCTCTTTTTAATGACCTTTCTCCTTTTGTCTCCTTCTTTGGTTACTACTTCTGTCACCTGAACTTCTTCTGGCAATTCTTCAACAGTGTATATTGGCTTTTCTGGTGCAATTTCTTCGGGTTCCTCAAGTTCTTCGACAGTAACTGTAACTTCTGGTTTTTTACCTTCTTCTAATACAGTAATAATTTCAGTTTTTTCGATATTTTTACCTTTAGGTTTTTTGATAATTCTTTTTTTGATAGTTTTTCGTTTTATACCTTCAGGGGTTATTTCTTCTAATATATCATCATTAGGTATTTCTTCGCTTACTAGTTGTACTGGCCTCAATATATTGTCTATCTCTGGTTTCGTTTCTTCAGTTTTCTTATCCTTTTTAAACGGCTTAAGTTTTATTTTTTCAGAAGGCTCCTCAGGTTTTGGTTTTTGTTTATATTTTAATGATATATCATCACTATCAGGTACATCTTGTTTTTTTGGAACTCCTTTTTCAAGAATTCGTTCCTCAGTTGTGGGTTGAATTTTGGGTTTTTTCTTTTTAACAGTCTTTTTCTGCTTTGGCGTTATGGTTTCCTTATCTTCCTTTTCAGACAAAGCTGATTCCGTTTCAGAGTCCTCAGTTCTATCGATGGAATCTGGAAAAGGTGTAAACGCAAGTTTCGATTCATTTTCGCGCTCATCGATTTCATGGGGTTTAGATAATTTTGGCATTTCTTCTTCTACCGGTTGATCTGTTAACAATTCTTTCGGTTTAGAGGGAATTGGTTTTAATTTAATTTCCTCGTGATCATCTTTTTCTTCTGGTAGTTTTCCTTTCTTGATCTGAAGTTTTTTCGATTCGTCAGGAGTCTTGGACTTGTCTTTAGGCTTTCTTTTGTATTTATAGTCATCATCCAATTCTTCTAATTTGGATTTCTTCAAATCATCGATATCAATATCTAGCTGTTCTAATGTGCTCATGTCAATATCTTTATCCCTTAGTCTCCTTTTTTTAGTCTTTGTGATCTTTTCTGCTTCCTTTGCATTTCTGGATAATATTCCATTCTCTCTATATACTGGTTCTAGGAACGATATACGAGGTAACTGCTCATTTTCTGTTTGTGGGGGGAATCGTTTAAAGGTAATTCTACTTTTTAATAAGAATTTAGGTAGTTTAACCCTTTCCTCTTTCTTTGGTAAAACTTTTCGTTTTTTAAGTTTTATATCTGATAAAAGCGGTATCGTTGTACTATCTACCACTTTTAGTTTTTGGGGTTTGATTTCTTTCCTTTCGATTGGCATTAAAACTGACACTTCCTTCCTCAGCTTTTGACCGTCTTCTTCAGAAACAGTTACAGATATTTGCGGTTCTTTGCCTTCTTCTTCAATTGTTAGAATTTCGGTCTTCTCTTTTTTGTCTCCTTTATCTTTTTTAATGACGCGTTTTCTAGTTGTTCGCTTTTTCTTCCCCATTGGAGTAGTGATCTCTACAACCTCAATTTCTTCAGGTAATTCCTCAACAACGGAGAATATTTGTTTTGGTTCTACTTCGTCGGAAGTTTCTATTTGTTCCACTGTCACTGTAGTTTCGGGCAGTTTGCCCTCCTCCTGAACGGTAATGATTTCTGTTTTTTCTCGTTTGCCGTTTTTATTTTTTTTAATAACACGTTTCTTAGTAAGCTTCTTAATTTTATTTCCATTTGGTGCAGTAATTTCCACTACTTGTATTTCCTCAGGCATTTCTTCCACTAAACAAGACTTTTTCAACGGTAATTCATCTTCAGGCTTTTCAATTTCTTCAACGATTACAGTAGTTTCTGGTTTTTCACCTTCCACTTCAATGGTTATTATTTTTGTTTCTTCTTCCTTTCCATCTTTAACTTTTTTAATAGTTCGTTTTTTAACTACCTTTTTCTTTTTATGCCCTTCAGCATCAGTAACCTCTGTAATATTTGTTTGTTCAGGAAGCTCAACGATTTCGTAAGGAGAATATTCTGGTGATATTTCATCTAATGTTTCGTTTTCATCTACTGTTACTGTAGTTTGAGGTGTTTCTCCTTCTATTTCAACCGTAACTATTTCAGTTTTTTCTTCTTTTCCATCTTTCTGCTTTTTCAGTATTCTCTTTTTGGTGGTCTTCTTCTTCTTTTGTCCATCTGGTGTAATAAACTCTGTAACGCTGATTTCTTCTGGAAATTCTTCTACAACGCTTGACAACTCATCAGTAGGTACTTCTGATTTATCCTGACTATCTTCATCTTTTTGTCTGGGCTTCTTTTTAATTTTTGTCTTCTTTTTTAATTTTTCTGTGTTATCTTCATCAGGTTTTTCTGAAATTTTATATTCGTATACATTAACCAATAATATGGGTTGTTTGGTATCTTCAGTGATAGTAGTTATTTCTGTTGCCTCTATTTTGTCACCCATTTTCTTTAACAGCTTTCGTTTTTTTGTTATTTTCTTAGATGGCCTTCTTCCGGTTCTAACAACTTCAACTGTAATATCTTCCGGTAGTTCAATAAGAGCAGCTATAGGATGACGCATCCCATCTGTTTTGGGTCTTTCATTTATCTCAACCGTTCTTTCTGGATTTTTTTCGGCTCTTTCCTTAGTATAAATTTCTATTATTTCCTCTTTTCGACCAAATTTCTTTTTTAGCTGCCTTCGTGTAACCACTTCATCATCTTTATCTTTAAGTACATTTTCAGGATATTCAAACACCACTGCACATTTACCCAACGAAACATTTAGTTCACCTGGCATTTGAGGTAATGGATGCCCTAAATATTTTTTAATCATTTCAATCTTTAAAATACTTAATATTTCCTCATCAGTAAAATCGCTCTTATCTTCATGTAAAGTAGGAACAAATAAGTACTTCTCTTCAGAAACACTTTCACTTGGGATTTCAACTTCTTCTACATTAACCGTTGTTTTTGGCTCCTTGCCTTCTTCTTCGACAGTCACAATTTCGGTTTTTTCTTCTTTTCCATCCTTAATCTTCTTGATAATTCGTTTTTTAATAACCTTCTTCTTCTTTTTACCATCAATTGTGACTACTTCGGTTTCCTGGATATCTTCAGGCAATTCTTCGACTACATATGTCGGTTTTTCTAGAGTTACTTCCTCGGGTGCCTCTAGTTCTTGTACAGTCACCGTTGTTTCTGGTTTCTTTCCTTCTTCTTCAACAGTTACAATTTCTGTTTTTTCCTCTTTTCCGTCTTTGATCTTTTTGATAATTCGTTTTTTAATAACTTTCTTCTTCTTCTTACCATCAATTGTGACTACTTCGGTTTCTTGGACATCTTCAGGCAATTCCTCGACCACGTATGATGGTTTCTTGGGGGTTACCTCTTCAGGTGCCTCTAATTCTTGTACTGTCACCGTTGTTTCTGGCTTTTTGCCTTCTTCTTCAACAGTTACAATTTCTGTTTTTTCCTCTTTGCCATCCTTAATTTTCTTGATAATTCGTTTTTTAATAACCTTCTTCTTCTTCTTACCATCAATTGTGACTACTTCGGTTTCCTGGATATCTTCAGGCAATTCTTCGACTACGTATGTCGGTTTTGCTGGAGTTACTTCCTCCGGTGCCTCTAGTTCTTGTACAGTCACCGTTGTTTCTGGTTTCTTTCCTTCTTCTTCAACAGTTACAATTTCTGTTTTTTCCTCTTTTCCGTCTTTGATCTTCTTGATAATTCGTTTTTTAATAACCTTCTTCTTCATTTTACCATCAATTGTGACTACTTCAGTTTCCTGGATATCTTCAGGCAATTCTTCGACTACATATGTCGGTTTTTCTGGAGTTACTTCCTCGGGTGCCTCTAGTTCTTGTACAGTCACCGTTGTTTCTGGTTTCTTTCCTTCTTCTTCAATAGTTACAATTTCTGTTTTTTCCTCTTTGCCATCCTTAATTTTCTTGATAATTCGTTTTTTAATAACCTTCTTCTTCTTTTTACCATCAATTGTGACTACTTCAGTTTCCTGGATATCTTCAGGCAATTCTTCGACTACATATGTCGGTTTTTCTGGAGTTACTTCCTCGGGTGCCTCTAGTTCTTGTACAGTCACCGTTGTTTCTGGTTTCTTTCCTTCTTCTTCAATAGTTACAATTTCTGTTTTTTCCTCTTTGCCATCCTTAATTTTCTTGATAATTCGTTTTTTAATAACCTTCTTCTTCTTTTTACCATCAATTGTGACTACTTCAGTTTCCTGGATATCTTCAGGCAATTCTTCGACTACATATGTCGGTTTTTCTGGAGTTACTTCCTCGGGTCCCTCTAGTTCTTGTACAGTCACCGTTGTTTCTGGTTTCTTTCCTTCTTCTTCAACAGTTACAATTTCTGTTTTTTCCTCTTTTCCGTCTTTGATCTTCTTGATAATTCGTTTTTTAATAACCTTCTTCTTCTTTTTACCATCGATTGTGACTACTTCGGTTTCTTGGACATCTTCAGGCAATTCCTCGACCACGTATGATGGTTTCTTGGGGGTTACCTCTTCAGGTGCCTCTAATTCTTGTACTGTCACCGTTGTTTCTGGCTTTTTGCCTTCTTCTTCAACAGTTACAATTTCTGTTTTTTCCTCTTTTCCGTCTTTGATCTTCTTGATAATTCGTTTTTTAATAACCTTTTTCTTCTTTTTACCATCAATTGTGACTACTTCGGTTTCCTGGATATCTTCAGGCAATTCTTCGACTACGTATGTCGGTTTTACTGGAGTTACTTCCTCGGGTGCCTCTAGTTCTTGCACGGTCACCGTTGTTTCTGGTTTCTTTCCTTCTTCTTCAACAGTTACAATTTCTGTTTTTTCCTCTTTGCCATCCTTAATTTTCTTGATAATTCGTTTTTTAATAACCTTCTTCTTCTTTTTACCATCAATTGTGACTACTTCAGTTTCCTGGATATCTTCAGGCAATTCTTCGACTACATATGTCGGTTTTTCTGGAGTTACTTCCTCGGGTGCCTCTAGTTCTTGTACAGTCACCGTTGTTTCTGGTTTCTTTCCTTCTTCTTCAACAGTTACAATTTCTGTTTTTTCCTCTTTTCCGTCTTTGATCTTCTTGATAATTCGTTTTTTAATAACCTTCTTCTTCTTTTTACCATCGATTGTGACTACTTCGGTTTCTTGGACATCTTCAGGCAATTCCTCGACCACGTATGATGGTTTCTTGGGGGTTACCTCTTCAGGTGCCTCTAATTCTTGTACTGTCACCGTTGTTTCTGGCTTTTTGCCTTCTTCTTCAACAGTTACAATTTCTGTTTTTTCCTCTTTTCCGTCTTTGATCTTCTTGATAATTCGTTTTTTAATAACCTTCTTCTTCTTTTTACCATCAATTGTGACTACTTCGGTTTCCTGGATATCTTCAGGCAATTCTTCGACTACATATGTCGGTTTTTCTGGAGTTACTTCCTCGGTTGCCTCTAGTTCTTGTACAGTCACCGTTGTTTCTGGCTTCTTTCCTTCTTCTTCAACAGTTACAATTTCTGTTTTTTCCTCTTTGCCATCCTTAATTTTCTTGATAATTCGTTTTTTAATAACCTTCTTCTTCTTTTTACCATCAATTGTGACTACTTCGGTTTCCTGGATATCTTCAGGCAATTCTTCGACTACATATGTCGGTTTTTCTGGAGTTACTTCCTCCGGTGCCTCTAGTTCTTGTACAGTCACCGTTGTTTCTGGTTTCTTTCCTTCTTCTTCAACAGTTACAATTTCTGTTTTTTCCTCTTTGCCATCCTTAATTTTCTTGATAATTCGTTTTTTAATAACCTTCTTCTTCTTTTTACCATCAATTGTGACTACTTCGGTTTCCTGGATATCTTCAGGCAATTCTTCGACTACATATGTCGGTTTTTCTGGAGTTTCTTCCTCGGGTGCCTCTAGTTCTTGTACAGTCACCGTTGTTTCTGGTTTCTTTCCTTCTTCTTCAACAGTTACAATTTCTGTCTTTTCCTCTTTTCCGTCTTTGATCCTTTTGATAATTCGTTTTTTAATAACCTTCTTCTTCTTCTTACCATCAATTGTGACTACTTCGGTTTCCTGGATATCTTCAGGCAATTCTTCGACTACATATGTCGGTTTTTCTGGAGTTTCTTCCTCGGGTGCCTCTAGTTCTTGTACAGTCACCGTTGTTTCTGGCTTTTTGCCTTCTTCTTCAACAGTTACAATTTCTGTTTTTTCCTCTTTTCCGTCTTTGATCTTCTTGATAATTCGTTTTTTAATAACCTTCTTCTTCTTCTTACCATCAATTGTGACTACTTCGGTTTCCTGGATATCTTCAGGCAATTCTTCGACTACATATGTCGGTTTTTCTGGAGTTTCTTCCTCGGGTGCCTCTAGTTCTTGTACAGTCACCGTTGTTTCTGGCTTTTTGCCTTCTTCTTCAACAGTTACAATTTCTGTTTTTTCCTCTTTTCCGTCTTTGATCTTCTTGATAATTCGTTTTTTAATAACCTTCTTCTTCTTTTTACCATCAATTGTGACTACTTCGGTTTCCTGGATATCTTCAGGCAATTCTTCGACTACATATGTCGGTTTTTCTGGAGTTACTTCTTCGGGTGCCTCTAGTTCTTGTACAGTCACCGTTGTTTCTGGCTTCTTTCCTTCTTCTTCAACAGTTACAATTTCTGTTTTTTCCTCTTTGCCATCCTTAATTTTCTTGATAATTCGTTTTTTAATAACCTTCTTCTTCTTTTTGCCATCAATTGTGACTACTTCGGTTTCCTGGATATCTTCAGGCAATTCTTCGACTACATATGTCGGTTTTTCTGGAGTTACTTCCTCCGGTGCCTCTAGTTCTTGTACAGTCACCGTTGTTTCTGGTTTCTTTCCTTCTTCTTCAACAGTTACAATTTCTGTTTTTTCCTCTTTGCCATCCTTAATTTTCTTGATAATTCGTTTTTTAATAACTTTCTTCTTCTTTTTACCATCAATTGTGACTACTTCGGTTTCCTGGAGATCTTCAGGCAATTCTTCGACTACATATGTCGGTTTTTCTGGAGTTTCTTCCTCGGGTGCCTCTAGTTCTTGTACAGTCACCGTTGTTTCTGGTTTCTTTCCTTCTTCTTCAACAGTTACAATTTCTGTTTTTTCCTCTTTTCCGTCTTTGATCTTCTTGATAATTCGTTTTTTAATAACCTTTTTCTTCTTTTTACCATCAATTGTGACTACTTCGGTTTCCTGAATATCTTCAGGCAATTCTTCGACTACGTATGTCGGTTTTGCTGGAGTTACTTCCTCGGGTGCCTCTAGTTCTTGCACGGTCACCGTTGTTTCTGGTTTCTTTCCTTCTTCTTCAACAGTTACAATTTCTGTTTTTTCCTCTTTGCCATCCTTAATTTTCTTGATAATTCGTTTTTTAATAACCTTCTTCTTCTTTTTACCATCAATTGTGACTACTTCAGTTTCCTGGATATCTTCAGGCAATTCTTCGACTACATATGTCGGTTTTTCTGGAGTTACTTCCTCGGGTGCCTCTAGTTCTTGTACAGTCACCGTTGTTTCTGGTTTCTTTCCTTCTTCTTCAACAGTTACAATTTCTGTTTTTTCCTCTTTTCCGTCTTTGATCTTCTTGATAATTCGTTTTTTAATAACCTTCTTCTTCTTTTTACCATCGATTGTGACTACTTCGGTTTCTTGGACATCTTCAGGCAATTCCTCGACCACGTATGATGGTTTCTTGGGGGTTACCTCTTCAGGTGCCTCTAATTCTTGTACTGTCACCGTTGTTTCTGGCTTTTTGCCTTCTTCTTCAACAGTTACAATTTCTGTTTTTTCCTCTTTTCCGTCTTTGATCTTCTTGATAATTCGTTTTTTAATAACCTTCTTCTTCTTTTTACCATCAATTGTGACTACTTCGGTTTCCTGGATATCTTCAGGCAATTCTTCGACTACATATGTCGGTTTTTCTGGAGTTACTTCCTCGGGTGCCTCTAGTTCTTGTACAGTCACCGTTGTTTCTGGTTTCTTTCCTTCTTCTTCAACAGTTACAATTTCTGTTTTTTCCTCTTTTCCGTCTTTGATCTTCTTGATAATTCGTTTTTTAATAACCTTCTTCTTCTTTTTACCATCGATTGTGACTACTTCGGTTTCTTGGACATCTTCAGGTAATTCCTCGACCACGTATGATGGTTTCTTGGGGGTTACCTCTTCAGGTGCCTCTAATTCTTGTACTGTCACCGTTGTTTCTGGCTTTTTGCCTTCTTCTTCAACAGTTACAATTTCTGTTTTTTCCTCTTTTCCGTCTTTGATCTTCTTGATAATTCGTTTTTTAATAACCTTTTTCTTCTTTTTACCATCAATTGTGACTACTTCGGTTTCCTGGATATCTTCAGGCAATTCTTCGACTACATATGTCGGTTTTTCTGGAGTTACTTCCTCGGGTGCCTCTAGTTCTTGTACAGTCACCGTTGTTTCTGGCTTCTTTCCTTCTTCTTCAACAGTTACAATTTCTGTTTTTTCCTCTTTGCCATCCTTAATTTTCTTGATAATTCGTTTTTTAATAACCTTCTTCTTCTTTTTACCATCAATTGTGACTACTTCGGTTTCCTGGATATCTTCAGGCAATTCTTCGACTACATATGTCGGTTTTTCTGGAGTTACTTCCTCCGGTGCCTCTAGTTCTTGTACAGTCACCGTTGTTTCTGGTTTCTTTCCTTCTTCTTCAACAGTTACAATTTCTGTTTTTTCCTCTTTGCCATCCTTAATTTTCTTGATAATTCGTTTTTTAATAACCTTCTTCTTCTTTTTACCATCAATTGTGACTACTTCGGTTTCCTGGATATCTTCAGGCAATTCTTCGACTACATATGTCGGTTTTTCTGGAGTTTCTTCCTCGGGTGCCTCTAGTTCTTGTACAGTCACCGTTGTTTCTGGTTTCTTTCCTTCTTCTTCAACAGTTACAATTTCTGTTTTTTCCTCTTTTCCGTCTTTGATCTTCTTGATAATTCGTTTTTTAATAACCTTCTTCTTCTTCTTACCATCAATTGTGACTACTTCGGTTTCCTGGATATCTTCAGGCAATTCTTCGACTACATATGTCGGTTTTTCTGGAGTTTCTTCCTCGGGTGCCTCTAGTTCTTGTACAGTCACCGTTGTTTCTGGTTTCTTTCCTTCTTCTTCAACAGTTACAATTTCTGTTTTTTCCTCTTTTCCGTCTTTGATCTTCTTGATAATTCGTTTTTTAATAACCTTTTTCTTCTTTTTACCATCAATTGTGACTACTTCGGTTTCCTGAATATCTTCAGGCAATTCTTCGACTACGTATGTCGGTTTTGCTGGAGTTACTTCCTCGGGTGCCTCTAGTTCTTGCACGGTCACCGTTGTTTCTGGTTTCTTTCCTTCTTCTTCAACAGTTACAATTTCTGTTTTTTCCTCTTTGCCATCCTTAATTTTCTTGATAATTCGTTTTTTAATAACCTTCTTCTTCTTTTTACCATCAATTGTGACTACTTCAGTTTCCTGGATATCTTCAGGCAATTCTTCGACTACATATGTCGGTTTTTCTGGAGTTACTTCCTCGGGTGCCTCTAGTTCTTGTACAGTCACCGTTGTTTCTGGTTTCTTTCCTTCTTCTTCAACAGTTACAATTTCTGTTTTTTCCTCTTTTCCGTCTTTGATCTTCTTGATAATTCGTTTTTTAATAACCTTCTTCTTCTTTTTACCATCGATTGTGACTACTTCGGTTTCTTGGACATCTTCAGGCAATTCCTCGACCACGTATGATGGTTTCTTGGGGGTTACCTCTTCAGGTGCCTCTAATTCTTGTACTGTCACCGTTGTTTCTGGCTTTTTGCCTTCTTCTTCAACAGTTACAATTTCTGTTTTTTCCTCTTTTCCGTCTTTGATCTTCTTGATAATTCGTTTTTTAATAACCTTCTTCTTCTTTTTACCATCAATTGTGACTACTTCGGTTTCCTGGATATCTTCAGGCAATTCTTCGACTACATATGTCGGTTTTTCTGGAGTTAATTCCTCGGGTGCCTCTAGTTCTTGTACAGTCACCGTTGTTTCTGGTTTCTTTCCTTCTTCTTCAACAGTTACAATTTCTGTTTTTTCCTCTTTTCCGTCTTTGATCTTCTTGATAATTCGTTTTTTAATAACCTTCTTCTTCTTTTTACCATCGATTGTGACTACTTCGGTTTCTTGGACATCTTCAGGTAATTCCTCGACCACGTATGATGGTTTCTTGGGGGTTACCTCTTCAGGTGCCTCTAATTCTTGTACTGTCACCGTTGTTTCTGGCTTTTTGCCTTCTTCTTCAACAGTTACAATTTCTATTTTTTCCTCTTTTCCGTCTTTGATCTTCTTGATAATTCGTTTTTTAATAACCTTCTTCTTCTTTTTACCATCAATTGTGACTACTTCGGTTTCCTGGATATCTTCAGGCAATTCTTCGACTACATATGTCGGTTTTTCTGGAGTTACTTCCTCGGGTGCCTCTAGTTCTTGTACAGTCACCGTTGTTTCTGGCTTCTTTCCTTCTTCTTCAACAGTTACAATTTCTGTTTTTTCCTCTTTTCCGTCTTTGATCTTCTTGATAATTCGTTTTTTAATAACCTTCTTCTTCTTTTTACCATCAGTTGTGACTACTTCGGTTTCCTGGATATCTTCAGGCAATTCTTCGACTACATATGTCGGTTTTTCTGGAGTTACTTCCTCGGGTGCCTCTAGTTCTTGTACAGTCACCGTTGTTTCTGGCTTCTTTCCTTCTTCTTCAACAGTTACAATTTCTGTTTTTTCCTCTTTGCCATCCTTAATTTTTTTGATAATTCGTTTTTTAATAACCTTCTTCTTCTTTTTACCATCAATTGTGACTACTTCGGTTTCCTGGATATCTTCAGGCAATTCTTCGACTACATATGTCGGTTTTTCTGGAGTTACTTCCTCCGGTGCCTCTAGTTCTTGTACAGTCACCGTTGTTTCTGGTTTCTTTCCTTCTTCTTCAACAGTTACAATTTCTGTTTTTTCCTCTTTGCCATCCTTAATTTTCTTGATAATTCGTTTTTTAATAACCTTCTTCTTCTTTTTACCATCAATTGTGACTACTTCGGTTTCCTGGATATCTTCAGGCAATTCTTCGACTACATATGTCGGTTTTTCTGGAGTTTCTTCCTCGGGTGCCTCTAGTTCTTGTAAAGTCACCGTTGTTTCTGGTTTCTTTCCTTCTTCTTCAACAGTTACAATTTCTGTTTTTTCCTCTTTTCCGTCTTTGATCTTTTTAATAATTCGTTTTTTAATAACTTTCTTCTTCTTCTTACCATCAATTGTGATTACTTCGGTTTCCTGGATATCTTCAGGCAATTCTTCGACTACATATGTCGGTTTTTCTGGAGTTACTTCCTCGGGTGCCTCTAGTTCTTGTACAGTCACCGTTGTTTCTGGCTTCTTTCCTTCTTCTTCAACAGTTACAATTTCTGTTTTTTCCTCTTTGCCATCCTTAATTTTCTTGATAATTCGTTTTTTAATAACCTTCTTCTTCTTTTTACCATCAATTGTGACTACTTCGGTTTCCTGGATATCTTCAGGCAATTCTTCGACTACATATGTCGGTTTTTCTGGAGTTACTTCCTCGGGTGCCTCTAGTTCTTGTACAGTCACCGTTGTTTCTGGCTCCTTTCCTTCTTCTTCAACAGTTACAATTTCTGTTTTTTCCTCTTTGCCATCCTTAATTTTCTTGATAATTCGTTTTTTAATAACCTTCTTCTTCTTTTTACCATCAATTGTGACTACTTCGGTTTCCTGGATATCTTCAGGCAATTCTTCGACTACATATGTCGGTTTTTCTGGACTTTCTTCCTCGGGTGCCTCTAGTTCTTGTACAGTCACCGTTGTTTCTGGTTTCTTTCCTTCTTCTTCAACAGTTACAATTTCTGTTTTTTCCTCTTTTCCGTCTTTGATCTTTTTGATAATTCGTTTTTTAATAACTTTCTTCTTCTTCTTACCATCAATTGTGATTACTTCGGTTTCCTGGATATCTTCAGGCAATTCTTCGACTACATATGTCGGTTTTTCTGGAGTTACTTCCTCGGGTGCCTCTAGTTCTTGTACAGTCACCGTTGTTTCTGGCTTCTTTCCTTCTTCTTCAACAGTTACAATTTCTGTTTTTTCCTCTTTGCCATCCTTAATTTTCATGATAATTCGTTTTTTAATAACCTTCTTCTTCTTTTTACCATCAATTGTGACTACTTCGGTTTCCTGGATATCTTCAGGCAATTCTTCGACTACATATGTCGGTTTTTCTGGAGTTACTTCCTCGGGTGCCTCTAGTTCTTGTACAGTCACCGTTGTTTCTGGCTTCTTTCCTTCTTCTTCAACAGTTACAATTTCTGTTTTTTCCTCTTTTCCGTCTTTGATCTTCTTGATAATTCGTTTTTTAATAACCTTCTTCTTCTTTTTACCATCAGTTGTGACTACTTCGGTTTCCTGGATATCTTCAGGCAATTCTTCGACTACATATGTCGGTTTTTCTGGAGTTACTTCCTCGGGTGCCTCTAGTTCTTGTACAGTCACCGTTGTTTCTGGCTTCTTTCCTTCTTCTTCAACAGTTACAATTTCTGTTTTTTCCTCTTTGCCATCCTTAATTTTTTTGATAATTCGTTTTTTAATAACCTTCTTCTTCTTTTTACCATCAATTGTGACTACTTCGGTTTCCTGGATATCTTCAGGCAATTCTTCGACTACATATGTCGGTTTTTCTGGAGTTACTTCCTCCGGTGCCTCTAGTTCTTGTACAGTCACCGTTGTTTCTGGTTTCTTTCCTTCTTCTTCAACAGTTACAATTTCTGTTTTTTCCTCTTTGCCATCCTTAATTTTCTTGATAATTCGTTTTTTAATAACCTTCTTCTTCTTTTTACCATCAATTGTGACTACTTCGGTTTCCTGGATATCTTCAGGCAATTCTTCGACTACATATGTCGGTTTTTCTGGAGTTTCTTCCTCGGGTGCCTCTAGTTCTTGTAAAGTCACCGTTGTTTCTGGTTTCTTTCCTTCTTCTTCAACAGTTACAATTTCTGTTTTTTCCTCTTTTCCGTCTTTGATCTTTTTAATAATTCGTTTTTTAATAACTTTCTTCTTCTTCTTACCATCAATTGTGATTACTTCGGTTTCCTGGATATCTTCAGGCAATTCTTCGACTACATATGTCGGTTTTTCTGGAGTTACTTCCTCGGGTGCCTCTAGTTCTTGTACAGTCACCGTTGTTTCTGGCTTCTTTCCTTCTTCTTCAACAGTTACAATTTCTGTTTTTTCCTCTTTGCCATCCTTAATTTTCTTGATAATTCGTTTTTTAATAACCTTCTTCTTCTTTTTACCATCAATTGTGACTACTTCGGTTTCCTGGATATCTTCAGGCAATTCTTCGACTACATATGTCGGTTTTTCTGGAGTTACTTCCTCGGGTGCCTCTAGTTCTTGTACAGTCACCGTTGTTTCTGGCTCCTTTCCTTCTTCTTCAACAGTTACAATTTCTGTTTTTTCCTCTTTGCCATCCTTAATTTTCTTGATAATTCGTTTTTTAATAACCTTCTTCTTCTTTTTACCATCAATTGTGACTACTTCGGTTTCCTGGATATCTTCAGGCAATTCTTCGACTACATATGTCGGTTTTTCTGGACTTTCTTCCTCGGGTGCCTCTAGTTCTTGTACAGTCACCGTTGTTTCTGGTTTCTTTCCTTCTTCTTCAACAGTTACAATTTCTGTTTTTTCCTCTTTTCCGTCTTTGATCTTTTTGATAATTCGTTTTTTAATAACTTTCTTCTTCTTCTTACCATCAATTGTGATTACTTCGGTTTCCTGGATATCTTCAGGCAATTCTTCGACTACATATGTCGGTTTTTCTGGAGTTACTTCCTCGGGTGCCTCTAGTTCTTGTACAGTCACCGTTGTTTCTGGCTTCTTTCCTTCTTCTTCAACAGTTACAATTTCTGTTTTTTCCTCTTTGCCATCCTTAATTTTCATGATAATTCGTTTTTTAATAACCTTCTTCTTCTTTTTACCATCAATTGTGACTACTTCGGTTTCCTGGATATCTTCAGGCAATTCTTCGACTACATATGTCGGTTTTTCTGGAGTTACTTCCTCCGGTGCCTCTAGTTCTTGTACAGTCACCGTTGTTTCTGGTTTCTTTCCTTCTTCTTCAACAGTTACAATTTCTGTTTTTTCCTCTTTTCCGTCTTTGATCTTCTTGATAATTCGTTTTTTAATAACCTTCTTCTTCTTCTTACCATCAATTGTAACTACTTCGGTTTCCTGGATATCTTCAGGCAATTCTTCGACTACATATGTCGGTTTTTCTGGAGTTTCTTCCTCGGGTGCCTCTAGTTCTTGTACAGTCACTGTTGTTTCTGGCTTCTTTCCTTCTTCTTCAACAGTTACAATTTCGGTTTTTTCCTCTTTTCCGTCTTTGATCTTCTTGATAATTCGTTTTTTGATAACCTTCTTCTTCTTCTTACCATCAATTGTGACTACTTCGGTTTCCTGGATATCTTCAGGCAATTCTTCGACTACATATGTCGGTTTTTCTGGGGTTACTTCTTCGGGTGCCTCTAGTTCTTGTACAGTCACCGTTGTTTCTGGCTTTTTGCCTTCTTCTTCAACAGTTACAATTTCTGTTTTTTCCTCTTTTCCGTCTTTGATCTTCTTGATAATTCGTTTTTTAATAACCTTCTTCTTCTTTTTACCATCAATTGTGACTACTTCGGTTTCCTGGATATCTTCAGGCAATTCTTCGACTACATATGTCGGTTTTTCTGGTGTTACTTCCTCGGGTGCCTCTAGTTCTTGTACAGTCACCGTTGTTTCTGGTTTCTTTCCTTCTTCTTCAACAGTTACAATTTCTGTCTTTTCCTCTTTTCCGTCTTTGATCTTTTTGATAATTCGTTTTTTAATAACTTTCTTCTTCTTCTTACCATCAATTGTGACTACTTCGGTTTCCTGGATATCTTCAGGCAATTCTTCGACTACATATGTCGGTTTTTCTGGTGTTACTTCCTCCTCGGTTGCCTCTAGTTCTTGTACAGTCACCGTTGTTTCTGGTTTCTTTCCTTCTTCTTCAACAGTTACAATTTCTGTTTTTTCCTCTTTTCCGTCTTTGATCTTCTTGATAATTCGTTTTTTAATAACCTTCTTCTTCTTCTTACCATCAATTGTGACTACTTCGGTTTCCTGGATATCTTCAGGCAATTCTTCGACTACATATGTCGGTTTTTCTGGAGTTTCTTCCTCTGGTGCGTCTAGTTCTTGTACAGTCACTGTTGTTTCTGGCTTCTTTCCTTCTTCTTCAACAGTTACAATTTCGGTTTTTTCCTCTTTTCCGTCTTTGATCTTTTTGATAATTCGTTTTTTAATAACCTTCTTCTTCTGTTTACCATCGATTGTGACTACTTCTGTTTCTTGGATATCTTCAGGCAATTCCTCTACCACGTATGTCGGTTTCTCAGGAGTTTCCTCTTTGGGCATCTCTATTTGCTTAGTTGCTGTGTCTTCTTTAGTTGGAATATGTTCTGTAATGTTTGTGTCCACTTCTACAATATTCACATTGGACGATATTTGTTTAGTGTTTGGATGAATTTCATCTAATATTTCTTCAATTATGATATCACCCTCACCACCGTGTTGATGTTTTGTTTTTTTACTTCTTATTACTGTTTTGCGCTCTACCACCGTTATATTTTCCGAACCGTCGGGTGCTGACCTAAATTTGGTAATAATTTCTTGTGTTTCTTCAGTGTCTGTATGTTGTTGAATGTTTGGTGTTAGATGTTCAACAACATTATCCTCTCCTCTTACAAATGTGTGTCTAGCTTGTGTTTTGTGTATATCGGGTGCCTCCAGTGTTCCTGTAATTTTATGTGTATATAGTAACATGTATTAAAAGAAAAGTGTTTTATGTGTTTTGTGTATGATATGAAGAACCTATTAATGGTTTGTTGTGCAAACTTACCCTCTTGTTCATGAAGTACTACTTCGCTTATCTGTAGGCTAGGAGATACTTCATCCATTACAATTTTCACAGTTTTTGAGGTAGGCTGTAAACTTTCAATGTAGCCTATATCATCTGAAGGAGCTTGATCCGTTATAATAAGTTCATGTTGAGGAAAATCGGCATAATTTAAGTGACCTTTATGAAAAATAGGTTTCATTGAATCTATTGTGTCATGAGACTGATACGAAGTAATTTCTTCAGTTATTATAGATCTTTTGTGCTCGATATCTTTTGTAGCGGTAGTTTCGGTAGCAGAGGATTCTATGATTTCTTGACCTGTTTGTCCATGTGTTGTTACTTCTGTTATAGTTATTCCCTCATGTAAACTTAATGTCTCACTAGCAATTTTAGATTCCGGTAATTTAGTTGAAATGTCGTCAGTATTTGCATGTGTTAAAACAGTTGTTTCGGTAACACCATGTAGAACATCTCGATGAGGAGTGGCTTGTTGAAATACTAATTGTTCCTCTACCGGTAGATCTGATATGTTTTCTAGTGGTTTGATGCTTTTTCCTTCAGCTACGGTATGTTCAATTATAGAAGATGATGCACGTATTTCATTGTATTTGTCATGAGTTAAGGGTGATTCACTTTGATTTGTTACAACTTGTAAAATTTCAGCTGTCGTGCAAGGTTTCTCCAACGTTATATCTACTGACTGCTCAGAATCAGGTTTACTGATTTCCAAATGAGATTCTGTTTCTGTAATAATGGTTTCTGTAATGTTAAGGGTATTTAGTGTAATATGATCTTTAGAAGCATATTTTTCCTCAGCACTAGGAACATCGAACTCCTTTATTCCCAGATCTGTTCTTACTTCTGTAATTTGAGTGGCTTCCTGTGGAACAAAAGATTTTTCAGCTGCGGAAGTTATGGCTGGTTTATCTGTAAACGTTTCTTCTCTTTCATTCGCTACTATTTCACTTACTGAAACATACTCTCCTGGTACTAATTCGACATTAACGGTTTTACTGGTTACCTCTTCTCTATCAAAAGTTTTCTCAGATTCTTGAATTACATTCTCAGAAACAATAATACTTTCGCATTGATCTTGGGAAGGTACTGCAGTATCTATAAAGGTACTTTCAGAGTCAAATTTATTTGCTGCATCACCAGTTATAACTTCGGTCTGTATTAGAGGTTTCATGGGTACTATACTAATTTCAGATTTTTTCTCGTCGAGTTCTTTCGCTTGCAGAGGTATTTCTGTTTCACGGATCATTACTTCAGATATAGATATACTATCTACTTCTGGAATTGTTTTGCTAGCTGTTTTATAATCGACTACGGGAGTATCAGTAAATTCTTTTTCGGCTTCGTGTACGATATTTTCTTGTGAAATAATACTTTCATGTTCATCATGTCGAACTTGTACCATAGATTTTGTTATCTCTGGTATTTGTAAATCTGTTATATTTTCAGAGGTTTGCACTTCAGATGCTTGCAGATGTTTAATGGCATCTAAAAGAGTTTCCGCCTTACCGGTAGGCATATCTGCTTCGACATTGAATTCTGAAGCCATAGCCTCTGTGTGTGTCTCACTTACCGATATTTCTGAAAGTACGTCGAGTTTTTCTTGAGCGCTGACAGTGTTTAGTTTTAGTGTAGTATTGAAATCATCGATGTTTTCAATTACTGTTGTTTCAGTTCTGGTAATACTTTCTGAAGGACTATATTCTGGAAAAGCTGTTGCCCTTACAACAATATCCGACTTAACTTCACCCGTTACTTGGTGTGTTAGCACTTCTGTAGTTTCAGCTGTTTTTTTCTCTAGAATTGAAGGTATGGCTATAACGGCTTCAGGTTCCTTAAATCGGTCTAAAGACTTTTCAGTTTCAGCTGCTATTATTTGCATTGCCGATACAGCTGATTCCGTATCTATTTTGGTTTCTGCTTGTTTTTCTAACATTTCAATTTTTTGATATTCTCCTTCTTTTTCTTGAACTTGATGAACTGTTTCAACTAGTCCCTTATACGGTATAGTTTCTACATTTGCAACTGATGAATCATCTGATACAGTCACTAGCTTTTTAAACGTATCTTCTGTACATATTTCTGATTGTTCAGGAACTGTCATTAAATTATATTCAAGATTTGCTTTTTGGCTTGATTTGGCAGCAAAATCCTCTAAAATCTCCTCTCTATCTTGCGGAATAATTTCAGTTATAGTCAAACCTTGTGATTTTTCTTCTAAGCTAACAGTTGCTTCACTTGTAAATGGCTTAAATTCTCCTGTAAATTCCGTTTCTTTTTCTTGCGAAAGGTTTTCACTAATCATAAGAGAATTTAAAACTTCGTCTTTTTCTTTGGCAACTGATTCCTCTAGTACTGGAGTTTTATGCAAACCTGTACTTTCCACAACATCACTTAAATGCTGCTCAACAACTTTATATACAACGTCAATATATGGTTGGGCTTGTTTTAATTCCGGTAAACTAAACTGGCTAAGTACATCTTCTTTTAGACCTACAATTTCTTCACTTGTAGAAATTGATTCTTTTGTTTCGAAGTCTACTGAAGCCAAAGCTTCAACTGCTTGTTTAGGTAATACAAGTTCCTCTTCGTTATCAACCGGTGTTTGTTCTTGCACTGTTATGTAATCCAGAGGAATGGAAAGTTCGGCAGCTTTACTCTGATGCGACAACTCTGTAACAAGATCATCTAATGCTTCTTGGGTAAGAGGTTGTGATTGAGACACTATGCTCTTCGCGTCAGTAATGTTAGCAGCAGCAAATTTTTCATTTAAATCTAGTTTCGATAATTCTGTTTCATTTTCGTGAGCTGTTACTGTTTCCACGGTAATGGACTCACCTTCTTTTATAGATATAGAGACTTCTTGGCTATCAGGTTTCTGTTCAGCGGGTGAATCACTTTCAAATTCAGACACTATAGTTTCAAATTGTAGTGCAGTGGGTAATGTAGATAATTCAGTAGTTGCACTAACTTGTAAAGGCTCTTCTAAATCAATGTTTTTGATATTATCCATTATATTGTGTTCGGTTTTTAAAGGAATACTATGAGTTTCCCAATCGGTAGATGCTAAAATTGCATCTGGTTGAGATAATGGTTCCAACGAAGATTCCGCTTCATTGGTAATAGTCTGAGTAATAGTGACACTTTGATCGGTAATAAAAGACACTTCTGCACTTTTGGAAACCAGATCTGGTTTATCAAAATATGTCTCCGATTCTTGAACTAAAGTTTTAGTTTGTACCACAGCTTCAACAGTGGTTTGCTCAATCTCTGCTTTTATTGGAACAGTGTCGTCTATTTTAACACTGCTAACCGATTCTTCAATCTCTGTAACAGTAGTTTCTGCTACTGGTTGAACATCTATTGCTGACGTTGCTGTCTTTGCGTCGCTAGTTTTGACAGCTTCATAAGAATCTTCCTTTTCAGATGGAATTATCTCAGAAATTTGAGATGTTGTCAAATTTTCAAATTGAACATCCGCTGTATGTTTTAACGGCTCCTCTTTTTCTACTAAAATATTTTCACTTTCACCAATAACAGCTTCTGTACTTATCAAGCTTTGGTGCTCTAATTGTACTTGTGTAGCGGAATGAACGTCCGTAACTTCCTTTTCAAATTCATTGACGTTATCGTGTGCTATAGTTTCTTGAACCTGAATGATATCTTGAGGAATTAAAGAAGAATCAGCGGCTTTTAAATCAAGTGGTTCTTTTACCAAGGATTCTTCTTTTTGTTCCGATATAACAGTCGTAACTGTTATACCTTCTGCTGGCTGAAAATCAGAATGAGCTTGTTTAGTTGATGGTTGAATTTCAGTAAGCTGGTTTTCCGTTTCAAAAGTAATAGCTTCTGTAGTAGTTAAGCTGTCGATTGCTAAAAAGTCTTCTTGTGCCTTTTCTGTAACGAAAGATATATCGTCAAGTTGACTCATGCTTTCTCCAGATAAAATTTGTTCCGTCACAGCACTTACATATGGAACAATACTTGTCTTCCCTTCAACACCTTGTGGCGTTTGTGTTTCATCCAAGATATTCTCCTTGTCATCTGCCGTAACCTCTGTAACATTCAAACTTGTTGTTTCCGAAATTTCTACATGTGCATGTTTCTTATCAGGTACAATATCCTGAAGCTTCTCAGTTTCTTTCTCTCCAATTGTAATTTCTGTTTGTATCAAAGAAACTACTAAATCCTGAGTAGTAGCAGCAATAACAGATTCTGGTGTTTCTTGTTTTAAAATACTTGGTACAACTCCTGTGAACAATTCTTCTTTAACTGCTAATTTCTGTTCATCAAAATTAATTAAAGCCGATGATGACTCAACTTCGGGAACCTTTAAATCACTTTCTTTTTGATCAACAATTGTTTCAGTGACAGATATCGCTTGCCCTGGTAAAATATCTACATTAGCTTGCTTTGAGTAGGGTAATTGATCGGCGGTAAATAGTTTTTCCACATCTGTTATGTTAGTTTCTGTAACTATCAGCTCATTGAAGGGCTTAGTGTATTTTTTCGCGCGACCTGTTGGAATTTCTTCGTCTTCTATAAAGTCGGCATGAACGACACTTTCTATTTCTGAAGTAACAATTACTTCTTGAAGCTCCAGTGCTTTAGAAGCTAAAACTTGCAATGGCTTTGGTTGATCATCACATAATTCTTCTTTTTCATTTAGTAAAACCTGTGATACTTTTGCTCCTGTAAGCAAGTCTGTTAAGTTAATAGTGATATTTTTAGTTTCTGGTTTAGTTTCGACATATTCCTTTTCTTTTTCAGCCGTTTCGTATTCAGTAACTTGCAAAGTACTTAAACTCTCTTGTTCTGTATTAGCTTTAGCTGGCAACGATTCAACGATCTTTAAATCACTTGGTAATTCATGAGTCTCCGTTATCAGATGACTAGCCACTTGCTGGAAAGAAATATCTAGAGAAGCTTGAACGCCAGCTGGTAATTCTTCTGGCATATACTGTTTTTCGCTATCTTCCACTGTTACTTCAGTTATATTTATAGCCTCATTTGGCAAAAGAGTCTGTAAGGCTTGTTTAGAATCAGTATCAACTGATTTTATGGTTTCTATATCTTCAGAAGTAACAGCTTCAGAAATAATAACTTCTTTATGTAAAGCTTGAATACATTCAGCTCGGCCTTCATCAGTTTGAAGAGCCTTCAAAATGTCGATACTATCATCTGTTATTGTTTCTTCTGTTATACCTGTCGGTAGAAGATTTGTTGGGACTTGTTTGACGTGATGAGAATCAGGCAGTTCGAATTTACTCAGTTCCTTCTCACTTTCTAAAGATTGAGATTCTGTAACTTCAACTTGTTGATGTGGCGATGTTAATGAAGTTTCTACAGTAAAGCTTTCTTTTGGAGAAGCTTCGTATACATCCTCTGATTCAATTATATTTGTTTCTGTAATTCTAGTAGCTTCGTTCGTTTCAATATCAACTAGGGCTACGTCTGTGCTGAACTTAGGATAGTCTTTAAAGTTATCGGGCAATTCGCTTGTTTCTACTTCTTCAATATTTAGCGGTTGATTTGGAGAAATAGATTGTTCGGCTTGTATTTTCGTTGGTTTAGATTCTGCTGGTAATTCAGCCTCAGATTCGTGTACCGTTGTAACTGTTTTGCTGGTGGTTTCTATTACAGTAAATGAAGAATCAGCATTTTTAAGTGCAGGCTGTTCTTCTTCATATTTATTTTCTCGTTCATTATAGAAAGTGGTTTGAGATACAATTGACTCTAGTGGAGAAATCTCCACGGTACTCTTTTGATAATTAAATTCTTCAACAGTAAGATCTGTTTGTGGTTGTTGCGAATCTATCACACTTACTGTTACTCCTTCTGAAAGAATTATATTCTCTAGTGCTTGTACACTTTCTTCTGGTCTAAATTTGTCTAATTCTCTTTCTTTCTCCGATATTTCAGTTTGTGAAACAATTACTCCTTCTTCACTAGAAACATTTAATAGTGCTGTTTGAGCGGGGGGTAATCTGCCAGGTATATACTCTCCTTCTAATTCAGGAGCTACGGTTTGATGTTGAGATAGTGATTTTTGAGGAATGATCGTTTTGGCAGCAATTTCAGTTGCTACGAAAGCTTCTGGAAGATGTTTACCGGGTTTATCTTCAGCCAGAACTTCTTCTACTGTCAAAGGCTCTCTAACGTCAATGTTGTATTTTGGTTTAACGCCAGTTGGTTTAGGCAAAGACAAACCTTCTTCTGCCATACCTTGTTGTACCTCCTCCACGGTTATGCTTTCTTTAGTAGAAAATGCAGTTTCAGCATAAACTCCTTTTGGTTTATAAAACTCATCAAGATCGACTTCTTTTTGAGACACCTGTATATCAGATATGTATTTAGCCTCTTGTGGTATTATTCCAACATTGGCTAACTCTTTCACAGTTTCAACTGTTTGTAAATCACTCGGTACATCTGCTAGATTGTGTTCTTGTACTAAAATTCCTTCCTTGGAAATTATTTCAGATGAAGCAGTTGACATGGAAGGTTTTTGTTCAATAGTGTAATCTCCGGTTGTATTTTGAATAGTTGTTTCCGTAATTTCAAACGCTTCTACGCTGTCTATTGATTTAGTAGCAACTGATATGTTGGGCTGAAAATCTTTACCTGATCTTTCTTTTTCTTCTGCTAGTACAGTTTGTTCTAGAATTGCGTTAAGCGGTAAGAGATCAACAGTAGCTTGTATATGTTCCACTTTTTCATTAGTTTCAGCTACCTCACTTGTGGATATAGCTTCAGAGTATATAATAGAAGTATTTAGCTCCAAAGGTTTGGCTGTTTCTGCAATATGGGACTCAAAATATTTTTCCTTTTGAGACACTTGTGTTTCCGTAATTGTCTTAGCTTCTTGGGGAAGAACGGATAAGACAGCTTTATTTTGAGGAATAAAATGCTCGTCAAATTTATCCGAACTGTCTCCTAAAGTCACTTGCTCGACTTGAATACCTTCATGTGGTTGTAGTGTTTTCCGTGCACTTGAACTAACAGGTTGAAATTTATCTTCAATTTGTTCTGGAATATCGTGAATATTTTGTTCTGATATTTGGATAGCTTCATTGCTATCAATAAGAGGGACAGCTGTGGCAGACAAATCCGCTATTTTTTCATAACCCTTTTCACTTTCATTACTAAGAACTTCTTTGTTAATGACAGCTGAGTGGGGTACAATGTCAATGTCCGCTTTTATTGCATTGACACTATCATCCAAATGAGCTATTGCGCCTACTGTAATAGCTTCTTGAACAATTTTAGAAGAGCTTATTGGAATTTCTGTTTGTCTTGGAGTTTCTTCTTCTTCAAGTGATTGTATTTTTTCTTCTTCCATATCGTATTCACTAGTTCTTGGTTTATACATAGTAATCTTCTTTTTAATGTCTTTGGTTTCGTCGACGATTTCCTCTATTTCTATATCTACTTTCTCTTCTACTTGCTGATCTCTTATTTTAGCCGTTTTTCCTTTAATATCGATTTCTTTTTCAATAATTTCTTCGATATCAACTCTTTCATCTTCACTACCTTTCTTTTTAAGTCTCTTTGTTTTAGTAACTTTTTTCTTAATATCTCGATTTTCCTCAACATTTTCTTCGGTCTTGATTTCTTCGATGCTTGGTTTCTCCTCAACTTCTGTGATCTCCGTAATTTCTACGGAGTGCTGCTTTTTGGGGCGTCCTCCTTTTATTATTCTCTCAATGTCCTCCTCGACCTCAAGGGTTTCTGTGAAAGTGTACTATGATAGTATGTGTTTTGTGACACTTATAGATAGAATACTGATATTGTGCGAAGAGGCTAAGCGTTAAGCTCAAGCCTAAGTTTATGTTGGCGAAAAGTTTATATGATAGCGTTAATGACTAAGAGTAATTTTTGTTGTGAGTGAGAGGATCCTAATACTAGTATTTTATTAACTATTAGAAAACTCACCTTAGCTCAGCGGTTAACACTAGTAAAGCCATGCGTCACTTTTTAACTTCTTCCTACAGCATCTAGCGGAAGCACCTATATTCACTAATATTTGCGCAACAAACTAGTAAAGAAAGAATACTAATAATGGACTGCTAAAGTTTGACGTAACACGAGAATAGAATACTTTCCTAACAAACTTTTAACACGTTTTTTAGACCAAAGACATATTTCTTTCAATTGTATAACAGATGGGAGCTCTAGTAACTATTTTGTATAGCATTAAATGGTTTGTAAAAAAACAGTCGCTAAAAAGTTCATTTTTAGTAACTTTAATAAAATACGAGGCTTGCTATCAGTTCTTTAAGCTTTGTTTTGTTTTACAATATATAGGTTGCTAACCTGGCTCATCAACACTGAGTTACTCAATCCACCCAGTCCTCACAACTTACAGGCAAAGATAATTGGAAAACTAACACAACATACCAGTAAAAATAATTAAGAAGTACGTCAAGGTCATTGAAAAAAATCAAATGTATGATAACATCGAAATACCAACTACGATGCAATCGAAATCGATGGGAAAATAATAAAGCAGGAAATACAGTTTAAATATTTGGAAAAATATATAAGTAGTTATAAAGATATTGAAGAAGTTCGACAACAAGTCTTGAGAGCAAATAAAGTGGCGTGATCTCTTAGTGATACGCACAATTACCTAAGCCAAGACACAAAAACAAGGATCTATAAAACAGTAATTAGAAAAGCATAGTGGATAGAGAAGCAAGAACTTAAGAAGGATATGTACCTAATCTAGAAGATATAAATACATGAGTAATAAAACGAAAACAGGTGAGTTGAATACTTGAATAGTAAAATTAGTTCGCTCGTTCTCCTTCTATTATCCTATTGTAAATGTCATGAATGTCTTCATCTGGGGCGTTTGTTTTGGGCTTATAAGTATACCTGAATGACATGGAAATCATAAAGACACAACGTCATAGCGTAATGACATAACGTTACTTTCATAATGATAAATTAACTTGATAGACGTTTGATCTAATGTAAATATGTCTTTGTAATGGTTCCAAAGTTATAGCTTAAGAGAGAGTTTATGTAACTAATACTTACAGTTTGGCCATAAACACAAGACGAGTCCTCATTTTAGCACGACGCTTAGTATTTTTTATAAAGCCTATCTTCAAGGTTTCAAAATGTTGATGCCGAGAAGAACTCAACAACTTAACAGCAGGACATAACAGTGTCATACTGGTATGTATGCTAGCTCATCGGGAAATATATGTCATTTAGAGAACTAATAAACTTGCCAAAAGGGGATCGACAACAGAAAAAAACTTGGATCCGAAAACAACATAATTCTCCAATTGTAAAAATACATCCGGTCAAGCATATGACAAAATATATATTGGATGGTCCATGCGCCAGTCAAGGGTTACCTGGATGTTGTTTTATCAACACTTAAGATATAAAATTTGGACTAACTGATCACAAAATCATATGGTACCAATTTGCTAGACCTGTACAAGGTGGTACAAGGTTCCCGGATTCTGGAATGAGTATCATGAACAAGTGGAAGATGGACAATTAGCCAATTGGCTGTGGTGTGGCTGGTTTAGACTTTTACTGAAAGTTAAAATTTAAATTAAAGAATATTTTGCCTTCGTATTTTTTGCTCTAACAAAAATATGAATTTAATGTTCAAATGATTTTAAATATTCCTTTTAAAGCATCGACTTGTTTTATTTGACATGACATTTGATCACTATATAGAATAAAAATGCAGTCAATTATTGTTACTGTGAAATTAATGTTACTGCCTTGTAATCTGAAAAACGTAAGTTCAAGTTCCGGTTCAGGCATAATTTTTTGTATTGTTTTCGTTAAGAAATTTGTATAAGCTGTACCCCTCACGTGACGTTAAACTCTTACAGTCCATTTTAATTATTAAACTACAAGTTTTGATAACTAGGCTTGCATTATATCGATCTATTGAAGATATATTAATAGTCTATAGTGCTGTTAGCGTGCATCTTTAAAATATAAACATATTCATTTTCAAAATAAAAAAGTTCATTCATCTTTTTTCTCACAGAAGCTACTTCTTTTGCACTACGTGTACTTACTATCAAGTAGTGCAAAAATTATGATAGCTTTAACAATTAGCATAACATACAAGTAATCAAGTTATCTTACCTTCAATATCTCCCTTCTTTTTAACTTCCTTTCGTATTATCTTTCCGGAATCTATCGAAAATAATTAAGATTATATTAAATTTTGATCACTATATTTTTTATTGTCTACTAAATCTATTGCACGTCATCAATGACAGAATATAAGGATCTAGTGTCATTGTTGTAACTATTATTAAATATTTAGATCATGTATCCTCTATTTACAAAAAAAAATAAACCCTTTAAATATCTATGACATGATATTTCGTTAAATTCGTGAGTTATCATTATCATATTAAAAATAATGACATTTACTTGCCTTCAATAATTTCGATCTTTTCACCAAAAGTAACAGTTTCTGTAATTGATTTGGAAGTTACCTGTAACAAATAATCTATTTTTAATATATAACAACAAAATAGCATTATTTCGGAGAGAAAATACAACAATCAGTATCAACCAACATATCAGTAATGGCTTGCTAAAAGAACGAATGGCCAACAGAACAACGTTCCTGCAACGTTCCGAACAAAATACAGTTCCTGCAACATACAATCGATTCGCTTAATATGTACAGAAAAGGTAAAGAAGTTGTAGTCTTATACAAGCCTAGAAGAGTCAGATGTCAACTGAGAAATCAAGTAAAACCACTAATAGATGTAGAAGGAAAGACTAGACACTTGGAATTGATGTGTAGAAATAACTTTTTTGCATGGCTGTTCTTGTTTTATGCAACATTTAATCTGAACATATCTTCACACAAACGCTGCAAGAACAATAGGAAATTATATTATTCAACGTAGTTGAATTATTCTGCCTAAAACAAACAATAGAAAAGCGTTTGGAACATAATATGAAGGCACACATGGTATTTATTGATCTTCAAAAAGCGTATGACAGTGTCCCATTAACCAAGTTATAGCAGGTGCTAGAAGGCAAGAATATTCCACCGATTTACATTAATGCTGTAAGGGAGTTGTACGATATGACGAGTGTAATAAAGATTGGACAAAAAGTGACAAGAAAGATAAAAGTGACCAAAGGACTTCGCCAAGGCTGCTGCATTGCACCTACACTCTTTAAGATTTATTTGGAGGGGGTTTTGGATATTTGGAAAAGAAAATGTGAACCTATGGGTGTTAAAATTGGAGACCATACACTGTACAGCTTGCATTTTGCTGATGACCAAGTAATACTTGCAGAAGATCAAGATGATATCCACTACATGTTACGAAAAATAGATGAAGAATATACTAAGTGGGGCTTATCAATTAATCCATCAGAAACAGAGTACGTAGTAGTGGGAGGTGAAGGAAAGCACTTAGAACTAGGAAGCAAACAAATTCAAAATACTGATAGCTATAAATATCTCGGTGTAAACATTACAAAGAATGGTCGGAATACAAAAGAAATAGCTACTAGAATTGGTCAAGGAAATTCAGCAATACGTCAACTGAATAGTATACTTTGGAATAACCACATCACCCGAAACACAAAAATTAGGATATAAAAAAGTATCATAGAAAGCATTGCTACATATGGTTCAGAGCTTTGGGTAATAAATAAAAATGACGCATCCAAAATAAAAGCAATGGAAATTAATTATTGGAGAAGATGTTGCCAACTCACCAGAAGAGATAGAGTAAGGAATACTGAAATCAGAGAGCGTATGGGCATGGACATTGACGTCCTGGAAACTATAGAATGCAAAAGGCTGAAATGGTATGGCCATGTAGAAAGGATGAATGATCAACGATGGCCAAAGAGAATGTTACAGTGGATCCCCACCAACCGCAGGGAAAAGGGAAGACCAAGAAGATCGTGGAGACAAGAAGTAAAAGGTGCAATGGAAGATAGGGGTCTACAAGTAGATGACTGGAACGATCGCAAGCGTTGGAAGCTAGGTTGCGAGAAACGGCGGCAGCTGTAATAAACTCGTTATATATATATATATATATATATATATATATATATATATATATATATATATATATATATATATATATATATATACGTAGTGAATCTAAATAGCATTAAAAATATCACATGTCAGTCCTCCGCGAAGATCATGAGAATGGACTTCGCCTGGAGGACGATACAAAAACCAAATAGATAGATAAAACGATAGAGAAGCTCAGTAATCAATGTGAAGACAAAAACAGATGCAGACCGTGGTTCCGACCACAAAATATTACAAGCAGAACTTTAAACACTCAGAAGAAAATTTTAGAGAAGCATTAACAAACTCTGACCTACCAGTGACTACCGAAGATCCTGACGAAACGTGGAAACACGTGGAAACTCCAAAGAAAAGAACTCAGAATATAGATAAAAACTTAGAAGTGGCACATCAAATTCAATACAAAAAGAAATTGAGATAGGCACCATAAATACAACTATAAAACATTTGTATAGAAGGGACAAACATAATTATATTAACAACAAACAGAGAAATCAAGTCACAGACAGAGATCATCAAATATAATAGTGGAAACATCATAACAAAATCAGAAGGTATCGCAGCGGTGTGGAAACAATATTGTGGAAACTCTAACAATGACCCAGATAATAGAGATTAATAATTAATAATACAGAGAAAATAAGTCATGAAAAAGGACCATAAATACTAAAATTAGATCCAAAGACCTGGAATGGTTACCATTCATAAATGAAAGATGTACAATAATCCAATTGGCTAAGGCTAAAAAAAGCATACTAAAACTACATGTAACAAATAAGGAAATTTTTAATTACCTCAGTAACTTCAGCTGTTTCCCATAACCTTTGGATAAAATCTTGGGGTGTAAAACTGGTAATAACTTCTTCGATAGTAACATAATTAGCCTCTATCATTTTCATAAAAGCCCTAAATCCTACAGTGGCTGCGAGTTTGGTTTCATCTACGGTACTCTCTTCAGTTAGCACTTCCGATACTAAAGGTCCATACCCTTTACGTTCCACTACGTTCACCATAGCAGATTGCGCTTGGGGTGATTTAAGAGATGGGAATCTGTCTTCTTCGTAAAGAACAGTAACTTCTTTTACGGTTATTCCATTTTTCAGCAAGTAACCGATTTCCGCGATTTCTCTGAGAGGATTTTCACCTGGTCCAAACTGCTTTGGACTCTTGAACTTTAACATTTCACTGACTTCTTTGGCCATTTTGAGCTCACTCTTGCGAATGATTTTCTCGCATCGTTCTATAATTTGTTCCAAATTAATTTCTGTTATATCCGCTATTTCAGTAACACCCGACTGAGTAGTTCTTGTTGCCTTTGTGGTCTTCGGAAGGATCTTTTCAATGTCCTTTATAATCTCCTCCGTAAGAATTTCTTCGGCGTAAGTTGCTTCAGCCGGGGAAAGTAACTCAGTTGCTTTTTCTTCGGGTATTTCTTCTGCGTAATCATCGATCTTTTTAGCTGTTGCTATTGCTTCAGTCTTAAGTGGTTCCTGTATGTCTAATATAGGCTTAGCTTTAGCTGGTTTATCAGCTTCTGGAATTTCTTTGGTAGATTCTATTGCTTGTACTTCAGTAACGCCCAAAGATTCTTGATCTTCAGTCATTTTTGTGGTAACACGTTTCCTTATTTCTTTCTTCTTTTCGATTGTGACTCGTTCCTTCTTCACCTTTTCTTCCTGTTCCTTTGCTTTGCGTATTTTTATCTCTTCTTTTTTGTATTCTGGTATTTCTTGAACATTAAGAGTGGCTTTGGTTATGGCTTCGCCGATCTCACTGACAGCTTTACACAGATAAGTTCCAACATCTTCAACTTGAACATCTGTTATTGTCACACTAGTTGTTTGATCTTCAATTCTGACCTTGATTCGGTCAGTGTTACGGATTATTTTGTCATTGTGATACCATATCACATCTAAAAAAGAACAATTGATATAATATTAGAATATATTTAAATTAATTATATAAATATTTATAATCCAAGGCCAAGGCCAAGGCTCATTTTGGACTATTGTGCCGTTGGAAAAAAGATAAAGAATTGAGTCACGATTAGGTTTATTTTACCCATAAGTATAGTATAAAATATATTGGAAAGTAAGTTCTTAATTGTTATTAAAAATTGGAATGAGTGCATATATATATATATATATATATATATATATATATATATATATCCATATATATATATATATATATATATATATATATATATATATATATATATATATATATATATATATATATATATATATATATATATATATATATATATATATGGACTATTTTTATGTTGAATCAATACTTTGTGCGCTAGTGTCTGTTTTATAAAAAGTCTATCAATTTGTGCTATGTAATTAATAGGGATTTATTTTATTAAAAAAAGTGGTTTGTGGTTAAATGTCACATTCACAATTTTCTAGTATCTTTTTTGCTTACATTGGTACCATATTCTACATGAAGGCAAAAAATACTTTATAAATAACTTTAAGCAATTTTATTTCGACTTTATTTATATTTTGTCTTTACTTATTGTTTAATAATTATGTATGATTCACTTACCTGGTTGAGGTGTTCCAGAAATGAAACACTCAAATTTAATAGTTTCTGCTTCTGTCGTGAAAATGTTTGTAATTTCATGTATAAATGTTGGAGGACTTTGTGCAGCTGAAAATATAAAAATTCATTAATTAGTTAAATTTTATCCAAGTTTTTCAAAAAAATAATAATATATTTATATTTCGTATAGTTTTGGTTGTCTACACCTAGAATGTGAGCAGAGGTGGATAGATATAGTTAGAGAAATATAACTAACGTCAACAACTGTACCTAGGCTTCCATCCAGTCAACTGGTGATATTTTATGCCTCCTCCTCACGTAGACATATTTATCAGCGGACGCTGTCTGTGGATGCGTCCGCTAACGGGAACATTTGTTGATTTGACGTACCTATATATTGATGTCGTTAGATGTGTCTGCCACCGATCCGTTTGTTGTCGGTTTCTGTGACACGCAACGAAGGGTTTCATTCCGTCAGCGGAAGCATCCGCAGATGATGTCTGATGATGAATCTGTCGACGTGTAGAGGAAGCATTAGATATGCTAAAACAATTCACCTGGAGTATAAACCAAATGGTTTAATGTAGACCATAAATTATAATTGGACGAAGCTGAAGGAGAATAGAGGTATGAATAAGACTGCGCAAATATTTTAGTTGCTATAATCTTTTGAAAATACTTACAATACAGTACAGAGCTTAGGACTGCATAAGACGTGAGCGAGACAGCTCTATAACATTCTATCAATGTGATCATTTTAAAGTTTTTTTTCTATAAATGAAATATTAATTAGGTACTGTGAACAATGCGACAAAGAACTGGTAAACATTCTACCTTTTTTATGGTTTCTTTACGGTTCCTATACTGAAGATTGACTAGCATGATGGTCCATGTTTTGTGATTTTTAGTAGTATCTTAATATATTCTTGTCTTAAATCTTACATTTATATCTTACAATCAATATCTTACATTTTTTAGCCACCAGAATTTTCTTTTTTCCAGATCCCGTTAGTGTTTTCCTCCATTGTGTAACATAGGATGTTATATTTCACCCTATGTCACACTCTGACAAATCTGACATTTTAAATGCCTTTAACTTATTAAGACTCTTTAGTTTTAGAGTCCACGTTTCGACCTCATAAAGAACAACAGACCAAAACAAAATATTTTACAAATTTCATTCTGGGTTTGATATCGATATTTGTAACACGTCCTTAATATACCAGAACTGGGACAACCAATATTGATGGTAAATTTTAAACTTGCAATGAACAAAAAGATGTTAAAAGGGCACAGTTGGATTACTGGCCACTATTCACTAAGATTTCATCTCAAAAATATGGGAAGTCAGATATTGGAGATTATTCCTTTCTGATAATCAAGGAATCTGCTTAAGTTGCAGCAAGTAGTTGCATTTTGAGAGTTTTATGGAATATCGTATAAAACAAAACATCATCTGTGGGTCAAATATGGGATCAATAGAAATCCTTGAATGTTTATAACGTGAATAATATCAGCACAAAATTTTTAACTGCAGAAGAATGCAAAGACAAAACTGCAATACTGAAAACATTATTATTTTTGTAAGGCAAGATATATTGCCTAAAATATTAAAGAAACAGAAAGTTATTGCATGCTATAAAAATAATTTTTCATTCATTGAGGTATTCATAACAACGCAGTATTCATTCCTTTTTTATTCACATTATTTGTCAACGATTCTTTTAGTGAAACGATTAAAATTAAACGCATATGGAAGTCGGAAAAAAAAATCAAAAGTTTGGTATACTGAAGGGCAGATAGTCAAAAATGCATCGGGATAACAATAAGTTCAAAATCACATTAAATATTCTATTATAAAATATTCTGGAAATGAATCAATATATGTAGTATATTATATTCGATTTTTAAACGTATTTGTTCACAAAATCACAACTACTTTACACAATTAATTACTATTTAAATGGGAATAAGCCACAATTAAAGGTTAAAATACGTTTATTGAAACGTCAATAAACGTATTTTAACCTTTAATTGTGGCTTATTACCATTTAAATAGTAATTAATTTAAAATGCCACAAGAAAATAGCTTCAGAACAATACTTTACACAAATACTATATTCTAAATGTATCCATCAAACATATTACAAACAGTTGTTTCTGGAAGATATTTTAGTGGTTGTTGTTCAATTTAGAGATACTCAGTGATGCCTGTTTTCTGTGATCAAAAGTAGATGATGCTACGTAGCATATCCACTCGCAAATCAAAATTTGTTTAATATTTTTTCTTTTTCCTTTTTTCTTCTGCCCATTTTCGGTTTCTCTTACTATCTAACTTGGCCCGTATTCATGCCCTTCTGATGCATAATCCCCTTGTTACATTCTCTTTGTTCTGTCTTCATTGGGTCGTTTATCCTTCTTACGTTTTTTTTTTAAATTAAATAAAGTAACAATTATACTATCACCGATATAATTGTTGCTTTATTTAATTTTGTCTTTAAGTAGCTGGCGGTATTTACAATATACCCCGTTCCTTGCTTTAATTCTTTCGTTTATTACTGCACTCCACTTTTGCCATCCATTAACACCCCTAAGTACTTAAAGTAATCGACCCTCTGGAATTTATTTTCACCTATTTTTATTTCTGTTTACATCGTCTCTTGTACTTATTATGTATTTTTGTATTCTGATTTATTGTTAGTCCTCTGTTCTTTTTGCTTCTCTTATTAACGTTAGAAGTGTTTCTTCTAGCTTTTGTTTATCACGCGCTACCAATACTAGATCGTCCGCGTATGGTTTTGTGTTGAGCTTTGACTAGATAGAATAGCGCCTTTGACAGACTATCTCCTTGTCTTACTTCACGTTTTATATTGATTACATTTGTATCTTCTTCGGTCGTTTTAACTTTTGCTGATGAGTCCTTCATTGTTATCTCGTCAGTCTCATGAACTTTGCTAGTATTTTCATCCATTATTTTAATAATTCTTATCTGTATATGCTGTCAAAAGTCTGCTTAAAGTCGATAAACAGTATGATGTATGTCATGTTCTTAACACTTTTCGATGGTTTGCATTAGTAGGTCTATTGTTATTCTGCATTTTTTTAAAATCCCTCTTGATAGTGTCCTATATTTTTATCTATACTTTTATCTATATAACAATTTAGTCGGGTTTGTATAATTGTGGTCAGGATCTTATACGTTGTGTTTAGCTAATAATAATAGCTTTATAGTTGTTGCGCCTAGTTGGATTCCCCTTCTTAATTGTGTCTTTATCAATATTTATCTCTCAATCTTTATTGGTATCATTTTCCATTCTACAGGCATATTTTCGTCCTTCCAAATTTTTAACATTAGTATGTACATCCGGTTCAGCAGCTCCTCTCCTCCGGTTATGATCAGTTCAACAGGTTAAAATCCTGTTGTTCATCTACTAAACTTATTTTCTGATTTATTAGCACTTGTAAAATTTTAGTTGTAAGTTTTAGCGTAGTATTTAACAAGTTTATACCTCTGTAGTTTTCTGGCTATTTTTTATCTTCTTTTTTGAATAGTAGAATTAGTTCACTCGTTCTAAATTCTTCTGGTATATTATTGGGTTTTATAATTTTATTAATTAATGTTGTTAGTTGTTCTGTCATGTAAAATGTTTCTCTCTCAGTTGGTTGTTACCTCTCGGGGCGTATGGTTTTCTTTTTTGAGCTGAGAAATTGTACTGCCTTAAGAATTATAATTTTCGTTACTCAAATTATGTAATTTAAGGGTCATCTAACCTTATTATGTGGGTAGTTCCAACTATTTTATAGACTTTTTCACTGATGATGATCTGATTGGATCGAAAACGCTTTGAAATTTTATAAATCTATCCAAGTTTTTACTTCATTGTAGAGACTATATATGTATTTTTTGCAGATGCTAGATTTTTCCTTCATTCTTGTGTGCGACTTCATGTATGGTTTCTTTGAACTTTATATTTCGATTATAATTTTCTCTTCCCATCTTTGCATTAAAGTCGCCCATTATTATTAAGATGTCATTCCTGGTGATATTTTCGCAAGTTTATTCTAAAATGTCATAAAATGCTACTATAACTTCATGGGTTCTTCTTCTGTAGGGCCGGAGCAGTTCATTATCGATATTTTTGCTTGTTTGTTCTCTTTTCTATATAGGATATCCTTCCATTAACTGCTTTGAATTGTATAACTAGTTCTCTTATTCTTTTATTCATCATAAAGGCTGTCCCATTTTTGCCCTGTTTGTTTCCTTCTGAATAGTATATAGTAAATTTTTTTTCTCAAGTTTTCCTTGATTCTTACATCGTATTTCCTGCAGACTTAAAATTTCTAGTTAATGTATTTTTATTTTTAGGGCTATTTCTTGAACCTTACCTATTGCTAGTATACTTTTATTATTCTACGATCAGATTTGAATGGGTTTCTTTCCTCCTTTTTTATTCTTGTTTTGTTTTTTTCGTTATCCTTTTCTATTGCCGGGACTGTTGTTTTAATCGTCAAAATTGTAAATATCGTCTCTGCATTCCGTATTATTTTTTGAGCGTCTTTCCTCGGTGATGTACCCTAGTTTTGTTGTATTTCCCTTATCTTTTTCTTTCTTTGATATTTTCCTAATTATTGCACAATACATTAAGCTCTTTTGGTAGGTCCTATTTTCTTAATTTCCACACTACTGACAATAATGTGTTCTGTTGTTACATACGCTTTAACTTATAGTTCAATATAATTCCAATGCCAATTACATTGCCATTTACTATATTCTCATGATAACCTATTTTTTTATAACGTGGTTCCACAGATACTGCTGCATCCTGCATCTCAACCTCCATCCTCTCTGTCCTACCATCGTTGTCTTTCAGATTTCTTTTTCCATGCTATTTTTGGTCGTCCGCATTTTCCTCTATTTGCGGAATGATATTTTAACGCGTAGTTTGGCCATCCATTGTGATTCATTCTTTTCATGTGCCTGTACCATATAAGCTGTCGGATTATTAGCCTATGGGTTATCTTTTTTATCACTCCCATTAACAACGTCCTCATTTCTTCTATGTTCCAGTTTTGATATTCTCGCCGCTCTTCTAAGAAATTCCGTTTCTACTGTCTCAATTTTTCCGTACAAGCTGTACGTTGTTATAGCCTCTACATTGGACCTGTATATTGATAAATTTTGACCAAAGAATTGAATTTAGTCTTTGGATTGCCGCTTTCCCTCTTCGCAGGACATAACGCTTCCTAGATATATATGTTCCTGACATGTTCTGATTTCATGACCTTCTATTTCTATGTTAGGTGCTGGTTCTACAACCCATAAATATTCAGTTTTTTGCAAATTTATTTTCTAACTCCACTTTGAATATCCCTCCAGTAGTTTCCTTATTATAAATGAGATAGTTCCCCTATCGTTGGTTATAACTACTTATACATCTGCAAGTATTAAGGTGTAGAGAGTATCTTGCTCCATTTCTATACCCTGTAACACTTCATGCACCAGGATCTAGTTCTCCCTGAATTGTATATTTTAAAAATTGGAAATAAGCAACTCTGTCTCAATCTTATATTTACTCTGAAAAATTCTAATATTCTTGCGCCCACTTCTACCATTGCTATGTCATTTACCACTACTTTGATAAACTATTTAAAAATCGAATTGTTAACATAAAGATTATTAGTATTTACCTGTCTTTAAAATGTTCATTGTCTGGCCATGCTGGAGGGTGGATTTACTGGTCTAAACAAAATGCAGAAAAAAAAACAACAACAAAAAATTAGTATGCGGCACACAAAATAGGTTAGAAGTTACCTTTAGAAGAATTAGGATCTTCAAAAGTCGAGTCGTTGGCAGTTAAAAATGCAGAAGCTAAACCTTTATCATTATCCCCCATGCATTCACTCTCTAATAGTAGGAATTCCTGAAGTTCTTCCTGACTATCGGCTGTGTGCAGTTGAAAGAAAGCACTGGGATCTATTTCTCGTGGTTCTAGCGGATACATAGGATTGTTATCGGTATCGTAGTCTTCTTCGTCTTTTAGGTAACTTTCTTTGCTGACTCTGGGAAACGTTTGGTACTTTTCTGGTAAATACTTAGCATCTATGGGCTCTGAAGATATCACATTACAAGAACTAGAGTGTTTTCCTAAAGAATCGTATGTATATCTTCGTTTATCTGAGCCGTTACTACCTTTCAAACTACTACTTCTTGTCGAGGGTTCACTTTTTTCTTCAATTGGAGATAATATATAAAAAGGTTCTGCATGAGCCTCATCCACCAGGATGTCTTTGTTCGAAGTGGTATCTTCTGCATCAAAAAATTCTTCCGAATCAAAGTTAAACCTTTTATCTTGTTTGTCGGAGAAACTGGTCGAGTTTATTAGTTCCATTACCGAACTTAGCGAATGTCTATGAGAATTTAAATAGTCACTCATGGCCGCACTAATAAAGTCCGTATTTGTTTTAGGTTTGGTCGTTGTAGGCTCACTTTGTACGGAAGTATGCGATACTGATTTCGACAGTGATACGTCAGTTACTGAAGTCTTGAGATAAAATGGTTTACTGCCTGTAATGTTCTCTGCAGTATTATTTCTGCTTATTACCTTACCTTGCTTCGGAATATTTTCTAGACTGTCAGCTGAAAGCTCTGAAGAGAATGCATGCTGCAAGCTAGTTCCACTTTTTGTATTACCTTTTAACGCTGCCGACAGCTCTTCCATGTGGGTGACCCATTCGGGCTTGCGATACTCCTTGGTACCTAGAATACCTGTTTAAAATGATATACACATTAGAATCTCTATTTATAGGCTCGTACCTTAGAAAGATGTCCATGAAAAATAGTATTTAATATTATTAAACACATTAAGAACTTCATAAGAGATTGAAGCAAGCATATTGGTTGAAAAATTAGGATTAATTTGTAATTAGTCTAATAAAAGGTTGATTTAATATATATAGGTCCTATAAAACTTATACTAATACGTCAAAATGAAGAAATTGGAACTAAGGGTAACAAAAAACAACACCAATAAAGAAAGATCTAATGAGTAGGACTCAGGTTGAACTCAGGACTCATTAACAAAAAACCAACGAAGTAACATTCAGTGACGCAATCGTTAAAAATGGCGAACGGGTGCCATCTTGTAAAATATTTTAAACGGGATCATATGGTAAGTTATAAATCATTAGGAGATTAGTTTTAAGTTCTTTTCAAGAATACCTACAGCATTATCAGCCCAAAAACTCTCAAATATTCATTTTAATTTCAAACAATTGCCGCATTGATTGGGTTACCCAGAAACGGATTCATTTGATTTTATGGTTCACAAAAGAAGATGCGACAATCTCAGTTAATAGAAATCATCCTTGATAGTGCCAAAGAAATCGGAGGCTCGCAATAACAAAATGAGCATAGTAAACTGTCTGATAAAACCAAAATAATGCCTAAACAAAGATGGGAAATGAAAGTAAGTAGCAAGATACAGATAATACAATACACAGAACTTTGTAAGGCAATAAGGAAAAGTATTAAGAAAGACATATGAACATACAAATTCAAATCGAAGATGCCACTCCATCTGAAGAAAAAGCATTCGATCAGTGTATACTACCAATCATGATATACTTCTGCAAAACTTGGACACTTAAGAAAGAGATAATAGTGAAATTCCAAGTCACTCAAAGGTCAATAGAGCGATGGATGCTAGGTATAACAAAGAGAGACCAAAAAAGAATAGAATGGATCAGATAGGAAACCAAGGTCCTTATGTAATCCACAGATTTAAATCTTTAAAATGGCAGTGGGTGGGACATTTGCGATGATATCTACATAGTCGTTTCTTGCATCCTACTTTCAACCCCTTTTTATCTCGCTAGTCCCCACCCTCTTTCTCGGGAGTCCTCTTTTTCTTCTCTGCACTGGTCTCCACTTCATCACTTTCTTTGGCCACTTATCTCCAATCATACGGCTTACATGCCCGTACTCAATACTCATTCTTGCCCGTATCTTGTCATTTCTTATTTTGGCGTGAAGTATTATCCTACAACAAAGTCTCCCAAAACCTCATTTCTATGAACAGTAGCTTCTTTTTTAAACATTGTGTCATTTGCCAGATCTTAGCTTCATAAGTTGCGATGCTTTCGACTATGATCTTTTAGATTCTGATTTGTGTATATTATCTAGTTTGTGTGATCCACAGCACTCGAAACTAATAACATTTTAAAATGAATATTTTGGGGTTTTTACGCTGAAACTGATGCGTTGGTATCTTTAAAAAAAAACCTTAAACAAACATTCAAAAGGTTTAAAATGATTGCTTTAATTCATAAAAATACATAAGAAAGATAGTACCAGTTTTTTAAATTTCGTTGAAAGGAGCAATATCTACAGATTTAATTCTTTCATGTCAGTCTCATTACATCTCTTACATTTTTTCTGAAGAGGTATCAGCATCTGTTTGGTCCAGATCCTCATTATAATATACAATAAGAATGGCTTATGGAGATTTAAAAACTAAAAAGGGTTTGATTAGCTCAACTCCTGTCTAAAAGACAAAAGTTATGTTGGAGGCTATATCTTAAGCCAAGCTGATATGGACGCTTTCAATCAGATTTCAAAAGCCCCAGCTGCCAATTTACCCCATGCTTTACGTTGGTATAATCACATCAAATGTTTCTCAGCTGCTGAACTTAAACATGCCCTTTGAGAGACTTAAAGCTTACGCAGAAAAGAAATCCAAGAAACCTGAATTAATTGTCAAATCTAGCATTTTCCCTCTCTCCAATGGCGCTACAGCCCAAATCGGGCCTTGGCCTACTCCAAACTATGCCTCCAACCTTGTCGGTCCCGCGCCGATCTTCTCCAGGTTCTCACGTCTAGCAAATTTTGCGCGTCCGCTGCCACTTCATCCTCCCATCTTTTCCGTGACCTTCCTTTTGGTCTTGCGTCCTGCATTTTACTATCTGGGGCTCTTTTCGGCAATCTTTCTGTCTCCATTCTTACTACATAACCAGCCCAGCGAAGTCTCCGAAGTTTAACGAATTCTGAGATCGGTTTTGAGCATTCTGAGCATTTTACTTGTCGTAAAACCATGGGATGATGAGGCTGACATAAAAGAATTAGAAAAAGTAACCAGAAGAATTGAAATGGATGGTCTCATCTGAAGAGCATCAAAACTCATGCCAGTAGGATATTGTATCAACAAACTGTAAATTATGTGTGTTGTACAAGATGTCAAAGTATCTGTTGATGAATTAGTGAAGAAGTGAAGTTTAAGATTTAAGAATTTGAAGACTACGTTCAATCAGTAGATATTGCTGCTTTCAACAAAATTTAAAAAATGGGTACTATCTTTCTTATGTATTTTTATGAATTAAAGCAATTATTTTAAATTCAAAATATGTATTACTTGCCACATGATCACGTTTAAAACTGTTTTATAACCATTCGTCATTAAAATTTGCAAATATTACCTACACAAATGTTATAAACATGCATATATGCCTTAGTTTAGTTAATAAAAAATTTAATAATTTAAGTTTTCTGATTTAGAAAACAATTTTTGAGGATGGGAGGCTTTAGACGCGTACCGTATCGTTTAGTAGAGAAATTCTTATGGCAGGGATCAAAACAACAATAAATAAAAATATCTGGAGAAGAATGTACGCCAAAAATATCATGGGAAGATATATTAAATGCTTTAATGACCAAGAAGGTAATTAGCGATGGGATGATAAAAAGTTTAAAACAATTAATTGTTTATACTGATAGTATTTATAATCATTGCTTGTCAATATTTATTATTACAATGTACTATTTTTGGACATCTTTCAAAAATGTAGATGTAGAACATGTGAATTGTAATTTTTGGTTGCGTTAATCTGCGTGAAATTGGTAAGGATTTAAGGAAGAGGGTTAAAGCCTTTTTTGCTGAAATGAAAAAATATTATTTTTATCTTAAACTTCTAATCAAACTGATAATATTTACCTTCGACGCTTTCGACAAGTAGTTGAGCAGTTGTTACTGCAACTCCAAGTGGATTTGTAGCTTCGTATACAATATCTCCGGTATCGTCAGGGTACACTTCTGAAATGGTTAAGATTGAAGTTCCGTCTTCGAAATTTTCTATCATGAATTCATGCGAAGGGATTATTTCTTCTCCGTGTTTGAGCCATTTACCTTCTGGTTTAGGTTTTCCTACTGCTTGGACTTCGAACCTTCGAATAAAAAATCAATATGCTTTAATAAAAGATGTTTTATAAGTTTAGTTTTAGTATTTTTTGATTTAATGTATTATTTAGTGTGCTAGAAGAGCTTTTAAAAATAACTAAGCAAGAACGCTGTGCATTGTTTATGCCGATTGGACTGACTGGACAATGATTCCCTTTCGATATTATTTCATGGTTTATGTCTCGCTACGATAACTTAGGATTGGTGAGTGTAGCCTTTTAGTATGCGAAGACGAAGATTGAAGGAGTGTCGTGTCAAGCAAGCTAATTCTTCTTCGGCCTGTATTCGTTCACTGCTGGACATAGGCCTCTTCCATTTGCTTCCATTGATTTTTACTCTTGGTAATTCTCATCCACTGCTTGCCCGCGACTTGTTTGATATCATCTGCCCACCTCTTCTGTGGTCTGTCTACTCCTCGCCTGTTCTCTCTTGGTCTCCAGTTTGTTAATCTCTGTGTCCATTTTTCGGGATTATCTCGGGCAATACGTCCGACCCATTGCCACTTGAGCCTTGCTATACGTTCTACGACATCAGTAATCTCTGTTCTTTCACGAATGTCGATATTTCGAATCCTGTCTCTCAAACTAATCCCTAGCAAGGCCTTCTCCATCGCTCTTTAGGTACTGAGCTGCTCTAAGGTTTTCTTTGTAAAGGCCATGGTCTCCAGTCCCTATGTAGTTACAGGCAAGATAAATTTGTCATAAACTCTACGTTTTAGACACATTGGTATATCTTTATTCTTCAAGATAGCTTGCTTCAAGCTTGCCGAAAGCTACCCAAGATAATTGTATGCGTCTTTTTATTTCGGCTATTTGATTTTCTTTGCCGATTTTAATGGTATGTCCAAGATATATATATATATATATATATATATATATATATATATATATATATATATATATATATATGTATATATTGAAAAAGTTGTATTTTATTAATTTTATTTTTATTTATAATAAATGTTGTAATTTTCAAAATCTGTGGTTCGTTGTTTAATTTAATATATACCTCAGCTAGCTCAATTATGTGTTCTAAGCAATCTGTCACTGTGTGACGTCGACTCTGTAGTCTCCTGGTAGAGTTCAAAAAGAAATTAAACCAAAATTTACTTTAGACCTTTGATAAATTAACCCAAATGAAGCACGTTATTTATTAATATTGAACAAATTTAATATAAAGAATAAAATTCGTCTGCAACTTGGGTTGCCTTTAAAAATTTACAAAAATAGGAATCGTATAAATCTTAATGTGGTTTAGAGTCGTGACAATAAAAATTTATTACAAAATGTGGAGACTCTATACAAGTACCTAAAAACTAAATAAATATTGCAACTTTATAAAGTGTTTAAATGAACTATAAAGAAAAGAAAATGAACACTTTATTCCGCTGACTTTTAACTTGCATTCAAATATAATCAAAATTTCAAATGATCCCCAAAATTATTATCCAACCTTACTTTAAAACAGTTCTGATTTATTTAAAGAAAACTAACTACTCGCAAAATAATTGGTGAAACTGGAATATCAATCCTCTCTTCGGAAGTTAAGGTACGTACTATTCTATTTTTAATTTAATGATCATTAATATTTCAATTTTTTTAAGGCCTATCGCAATTATGTTAATTCATGAATTTTAATTTTCTCAATTTAAATGACATTTCTGTACTCCAATAATAATTTATAAGTTAAATTGTTTCTCTTACTCTCTGGAACAAATTCTGGATATCTCTGCTGTGGAAACTGTGGAAAAACTAAAATTCTCTTTAGACGAGTTAAAAAAACACTCCCGACCTATTCCACAATTTCAGGACTCTCCTTTCAAAATTTCTTGTCGGCCTCCCGCAAAATCTCTCCTTCGTTGCTAACAGCAACCAACGTTCTTTTCTTTTTTTCTTCTATTTTTTTTAAACCATAAAACTGTCCTGTTCTGACACATTTGTCAATCCACATTAATTTCTCATAATCACTTTAATCACATCTAATTTGGGAATTTATAAAAAAAAATGTTCAGATATAAAACTTATTCTATTACAATGCTAATACAATTTATTATTTTCATCTCCACATCATTGTAATTTCTTATTTAACAAAACCCCTATTAATTTAGCTCCCACAGACTTGCTTGACAGTTTATTTTCTGACGTTTTCAAAATTTCTATGTTTAAATATTTTTTAAGAATTCTTCTTTTTGTTCTTTTTAAGGTTTAGACGATTCACCTATACACTAGGCAACTATACTATTCAGAAATTATTAACACTATACCAGGTAAGTCAAAATTAATTTATTTAACAATTTACTAATCTTTTTCTCTCTTTTATTTCAGAGTCGAACCCACATTGTGATGGCTTCATGAAATTCATGAACAACAAACTCATATAAAATCCATTTAAGTTGTATCCTTTTTAACATATTGAAATCATTTCAATATATATATATATATATATATATATATATATATATTATATATATATATATATATATATATATATATATATATATATATATATATATATATTTTAATAGTTACTAAACCTAGTTTTATTCTGATCACTACAATTAGTATTGTCATCAGTAATACCATCACTGAAATGTTTTTTATCTCCCTATCTTATGTTTTATCTTTAAATGAAATGTTTAATCTAAATAATAATAATCTGAGTTATTATTATTTATTATCTAAATATAAGAAGCATAACTTTTATACGTATTCTACATTTTTTTTAAATTTTTTTCCAGAAATTCCATTTTTGGTTCACATTCTAGGCGTAAGCTTAGTAAGATTATAATATATGTAAGAAATTAATCAATTATTGTAATTAGACTTTCAGTTTTAGTTCATAAAGCTTTATTTGTTTTAGAAATACATCATACTTACTTGGTAACTTCTCCGTCTTTCACTGTGAGTACCTGAGGCAACTTCTTGATAATCTTGGGGGCACATTCTACGTCACTGTCTGATGGGTAGTAATCAGTCTCACTTATAGTCTACAAGTACAAAAGAAAGTAAGTAAGTTGATTTTAATTTTAATGAAAAATATTTATCACAACAACTACAATAATTTAATGAGGTGAAATAAAATAAGTGGTGAAAACTAGAATGTCGAACAACTGTCTTCCTACAGGTACAGAAAATTTGTCCTAAAGTGAAGAAGAAGCAGTATAGTAATGAGGATAATAATAAGATATATTGTTCAATAAAAACCGGCTTCTCCATCATTTTTATGTTCTTCTTCAACTTTTATTCAGTTTCTGCAACTATTTTTTGAATAATATCCAGCTATCTTAATGCTGGTCTTCTCATATTTGATTTTGTCACACGTGACCTCCATTTTATCATCCTGATTGTCCTCCTGTCGATGTTCTGTTCAACTACAGCTTAGGACATTTTTAAAAATAATTCTAAAATGACCAAAATTTAAATTGTCGGAAAATTTTTTTACAATGAATTTGATGAGTAACATCCTCAAAATTTTTCGCATACATGCGGGAATATACAAATACAGATACGGAAAAATTTATAGTTAGTATTACAAAATTTCCGCATCGGAAAAGCTAGATTCACCTTTAATCGGATGAGGGCCTTCTTCAAGAGTCACAACCTCTCTCTTGATACAAAAGTAAGAATGCTGCGATGCTACGTCTTTTCTGTCCTTTTTTATGGTGTTGAATCGTGGACTTTGAACGAAGATATGATGTGCAGAAAACTGGAACCATTTGAGATGTGGCTATATCGGAGAATGCTTAAGATCCCGTGGACTGACCGAGTCACAAATAAGGAGGTCCTCAGAAGAATGAATAGGAACCGAGAGGTACTGACCACCAACAAATCTCAAGAGTTACAGTTCTTCGGACATATTATGCGAAATGAATCCAGATATGCTCTCCTTCAAACCATCCTGCAAGGGAAAATATTTGGAAAACGAGATCCAGGAAGAAGAAGAACATCTTGGTTAAAGAACCTCAGAATCTGGTTCAATACAACATCTGTGCAACTTTTCCGCTCTGGTGCAGATAAGATAAAGATTGCCATGATGATCGCCAACATTCGTAACGGATAGGCACATCAAGAAGAAGATATACAAAATTGAAATGAAAAATAAAAAATCCGCTGCTGATGACGGAGTAGTAATCGAATCGATCAAACTGGGTGGATGCATCTACCAAGAAAAAACTCCTTCTCAATGGAACAATGCAGTCATTATTTTATTACACAAACAAGGAGGCATTACAGATCCTATGTCAAGCATTGAACGCATATAGGTTGATGATGATGATGATTACAAAAATAGCGAGCGATACTAACAGAGGTTTCCATTATGTTTCCACTTAGACAGAGATCAAAATCATATTTCCCCCTAGTCTTCCCTCTACATTCTACATCAAAGCCCACAATGAAGTGTTACCGAGCAAAAACAGTATAGACCCTACTGGGGTGTATACTAGTTCGCTCCCGCGGTCAGATTTTAATACCCCACAGAAAAGGGGCATAGGTAAATTCGCTCCGGCCATATATTTCTTAGAAAAGATATTTGAATAATGTCTTCTCAAACTTTGTATGTACCTATTAATACAACACTACCATCATTGTTTAAAAAAGAATGAGTCTTTTTTAAACATGTTTAATGTTTAAACATGTTTAATGATTAAACATGTTTTTAAACATGTATTATGATGTTAGAGCTAATATTCCCTTGTTCAATATTTGATTGGGTTTTTCCGTATCAGAAGTTGCAATTGATATATTTCTTTGAAAAGATTGGTAGGTAATTAGTAGTCTATTAGTAGATTTGATTTTGTCAAATGTATTTCATTTAGATTTTTAGCGAAATAAATGCCTCGTTTTAATTTATATTTGTTTAATTTTGTAATGGTAGAAAATATCCCATATTATGTTAGTTTTTACACTTGTATTGCTTTCTTATTAGAAATCTTATACCTATATTTTAGAATAGGCACAAAAATTATTTCAGTAATCTTTAAAAACAATTCAAAATTTCTAATATAATTTCTAAATCAATCACTAACATTTTTCAAAATACATAACAGTAATGAGCGCGCTAATAACCGTCAAAATAACGCAAAAGATGGAAAACATATTAAGTAAGTGAGATAAATAGAAATGAAACTAGTGGAGATGGGAAATTTAGCGATAGAACCTATAAATTTACATTTAATTTATCGTTTCCCACCTTTAGACGTAAGAGTTTGGAAACTACCGCTGTGACAGTGACAGTTTTAATTGACATCCTCCTCTGATACGTCTAAAGGTGGGAAACAGTGAATAGAATGTAAATTTATAGGTTTCTATCGCTAAATTTCTCATCTCTACTAGTTTCATCTCTTTTATCTTACAACTTCATATGTTTTCCATCGTTTACGTTATTTTGCCGGTTATTAGCGCGCTTATCACTGTATTTATATAAATATGTAACTACCAATATTTGATATAATTTCTAATATAAAATACAAAAGTCGCAGTACCTATTTTCCTGGTGTTAATTTTCCTAGAACTTAATAGGTAAATACTTAATCCGCTTGACCACGGGAGCGAACTAGGTTATGGTTTTCGGAGCGAACTAGTATGTAATTAAGAGGGTTTTTTGACCTTGGGAGCGAACTAGTGTGCTCCGCCCTACTCGATCCATTTATTTGACAAGACATTCATGAGTAAACAACCGAAACAGCTTATCAACAACAGTAAAATGTCAATTTTATAATAAGAAAACATGAAGCCAGGTTTTTTATGCAAATGGTGAAGAAAAGAGTTCAGAATTTATTTATAAATCAACGTACCTTGTCTGCCAAAAGATCCTCTTCGGAGCCGGTCATGTGGCCCAATTCGGAATCAGGAACGTACTCATAAGCTTCTACAATCAATGAGGATTTACAAATAGCTTCACCGATTCGGTTAGCCGCTACGCATGTGTATTCCCCAGCATTTTCCGGGAAAACCTCAGTTATTGCCAGCGTGCATAAACCTTCGGTGTCTTGATAAATGACAACATCCTTGGCTTCCTTAACTGGAATGTTATTATGGAACCATTCAACCTTTGGAACGGGCTTACCGGTGACTACACAACTAAACTCGACCTTTTCGCCGTCCATAACTCTAACAGGAGATAGTCGTTTGACAAATCTGGGATATTCTAATTCATGGGTTTCTTCGTATTCAGTCTCTTCAATAATTCTTATCGACGCAGTGCACGTTACTGAGCCGGCTACGTTCTCAGCTCTACAAGTGATTGAACCGGCAAGTTCTGGAGTAACTTGTGATATTAATAAAACGGATTTGTTACCTTTAGTAACGATACGACTGGTTTCTGAAGTTTCTATGGGCAAGGTCTCGTGGAACCATTGGAATGTTGCATCTGGAATAGCTTCGACTACAGCTTCTAATATAATTGCATCTCCCAAAATAGCCTTTTGCGGTTTAATAAGTTCAACAAACCGAGGTGGCTGTGCATCGTAGGGTTGCTCAACCACCTGTACCGATCCTGAGGATCTAGCTTCACCTCTTGGATTTTTAGCGCGTACTTCATATTTTCCTCCTTTTTGTTTCTTGTTCAAATTTTTCTTTATTGTTAATTTCGTTGTACTTTCCGTTGTTTCTATAATATATTCTTTACTGGGTTTAATTTCAGTGCCGTTTCTTAACCAGGTAATTTCAGGTGTTGGTGTTCCTTCAAAGCTTGCTTCTAAAACAATTTCTTCGTCCGGCTTGGCTAAAACTGCCTGCACTGGCTTTGTTATCTTTGGAGCATACATCACGACTGGTTTGGAGACTACTACTGATTTAGATATTACTAAATTAGCTCTACATTCTGCTTTACCAAATTTATTTTCAGCTTTTACACTGTAAACTTTCTCGTCCAGTGGTGTTGGTTTTAGTATTTCTAATGTAGATAAACCAGTTTCAGGGTTGAAGGATATTTTTTGTTCGGAGCTTGGTTTGACAGGCTTTCCTTCTTTGAACCAAGACACTTTAGGCGTTGGTTGACCCGTTACGATACATTCCAACTTTGCCACCTCGGTCTCTTCAATTATTTGAGGTTGTAAGGGTTTGACAAAGTGTGGAGCTTCCCCAGTTTCTTCTTTTTCTGTAAAATTAACATAAAATAAATTATTTGATTCCGACATATATCAATGTAACACACAAAAATTTTAAAAGCATTAGCAGTTTGAAAATTTATTTTAAAGTAGAGAATTAGCGGCCGCAATATCACTAGCAAAGCTTGATAAACATTAGAGCCTTTTGTTGCTTATTTGTTATAATCATTAAATTTTTATTTATTAAAGATAATTGCTAGCGATCTGTTATATTATGCAAAACACATTGAGCCACACTTTTTTTATACCTAAGATAACAAGATTCGCAGTAGATGTGGCTGCACCAGCTGAATTCGTTGCTTTGCAAGAATAGATAGCTACATCTTGAGGCTCAACTTTAGCAAACTCCAAGGTAACAGTATTTTCCACAATATTAACGTATACTCTTTCGGTGGCTTGAAATACTTTTTCGTTTTTGTACCATGTGATATCAGGGAAAGGACTTCCATCTACTTTACAGATTATGGTGGCTGGTTTTCCTTCTTCCGCAACCACAGGCTCAACTCTTTGAATAAATCTGGGAGCAATAGTTTTCTTTTTGACCCTCTTTTCGATTGTTTTTTGTGTCACAGTCTTCTGTACTGTCTTTTCTTGCATTTCGATATCATCTCTAACACTTTCTTCGGGTAATTTGTCTATTGTCTCGGTAATACGTTTTTGAGATATAATTTCTAATTCTGGAATTGGTTGACTATCGTCAAATGAAACAGTTTTCTGCTTATCCTTCTTGACCTTCTTTGACGTAATTTGAACGGTCATATCTTTTTGATATGTGATCTGTTCAGTCTCTTCAGTTGGCTGCTCTTCTTCAACTTCCGTCGGTTTAACAGGAGCTTTCTTTTCTACAAGTTTAATTTCCGTTTCAGAAATTACTTTCGTTTCTTCTGGAGCTTCAATTACTTCATCCTTAGCTTTTTCAGGAACCAACTCCTGTATTTTTTCTTCTAAAATTTCCTCAACTGTAGTTGTTTGGAACTCTTTAGTTTCTTCATCTGTTATAAATTCTGGTTTGCCTTCTTCCTTTGGTTTGGGTCGTGTTTTCTTATCTTTCTTTGTTTTCTTATCAACTGGTTCTATTTTAATTTGATCATCATATTCCTTTATTTCTATAACTTCTGATGATTTTAGTTTTACTTCTTCTATTTGTGTTTTGTATTCTGGCGCTTCTGGTTTTTCTTTAGAGATTGGCTTAAGTTTGATTTCTTCCTTTTCTTCTTCAGGAAGACGTTTCCTTTTGCCCTTTGGCATATCTTTTGTTTCTTCAATTTCTATCGGTTTTTCTTTTGGAGTTCTCCTCCAAGGAGCTTTAGGTTCTTCTGGCACAGGTTCTGCTTCGCGAATTTCTTCTGATATAGTAACTGGTTTCATATCTACAATTTGTTGTTTTTCTTCAGTCACTTTAGGAGTAACATCAAAATCTATCTTCTCGTATTCTTTAGGCTGAATATCAGATTTTGGTATTTGTTTTGGTTTAGATACTTCAGAAATTTCTTCACTTTCTTTTGGAGACTTTTTAATAGGTTTAAGTGTAACTTCTTCTTTGATTTCTTCTTCTTTTGGTATTTTACCCTTTCCAATCTTTAATGCTATCTTTTCTTCTTCCACCACTTCTTTCTTTGGTTTTTCTTGACGACGCCAAGGTGTAGGTTGTGTTTCAATAGCTTCTTTTGGTTTTTGTTCAAACTCAACTTTTTCGGACACTTCAGGAACATATTTTTCTCCCTCTTCAATTTCTGGCATATCCTCATATTTTACTGGCTTCTTCGGCTTTATTTTCTTCTCACGTTTTTCTTCAACTTGTATTTCTTGGTGAGGTATTGGTTTTAGACTAATTTGATCTATTTCACTTAATTCCTTTTCTTCTGGAATTTCTCGCCTTTCAACAGGTTTCAGTTTCACTTCTTCAGCTGTAATTTCTTCTTTTTGGAATTTCTTAGCAGTCTTTGGTTTGGGTTTTTCCTTGTCATCTACTTTTAGAACTACAGTATCTTCAACTTCAGTAACGGTTTCAATAATAATTGATTCTGGAGTTTTTACTTCGTCTGATTTTATCTCCTCGGGTTGCGTTTCCTTTTCCTCGGAAACTTCAACTGTTTCCTTTGGTTTTTCTGTTTTGGGTTTTCTCCTTCTTTTCTGTTTTGTTTTTTGTTTCGTTTGATCAATTACCTGTTCTAATTCCTCTTCCTTTTCTTCTTCTGATGAAGAGGATTTAACAGTTTCTTCGATAGGTTTTTTCTTAAGTGGTTTAAGTTCAACTTTTTCCAATTCATCTTTAACAGGTTCTTTTCTATCTACCTTAGTACGCTTAAGTTTAATGGCTTCTTTATTCCATGGAATAATTTCTTCTTGTGTCTCTTTTAAAAGAGATTCTTCTTCCAATACTTGATAAATTTCTGATGGTTTGGTTTCTGATATTTCTGGCTTTTCTGGAGAAACTTCTTCATACGATTCTGTCTTTTTCGGTTTCCGCCAAGATTTTGGTTCAGATTCTTTTGATTCTGGTATTTCCACAACTGTTGATTCCTTGGATTCATATGTAACTTCATCGGCTACTTCTTTTGGTTTTTCTATCTCGTCAATTTCATCACGTTTCTCTTTAATTTTCTTTTCTTTTTTAACCTTTATAACGCCCTTTTCTTTTTCCAATTCAGTATCCTGTTCAGGAGTTTCTAATATTACTCCTTCGTCTTTAACAACTTCCTCTTCTTCCGGTTTTTTGATTGCTTTTAATTCAATAGTTTCTAACTCATCTTTGACTTGTTCTTTCTTTTCTTTCTTTGTTCTTTTTAGTGTAATCTGCTGCTTGTTCCAAGGAATTAATTCTTCTTTGGGCTTTTCGAAGATAGTCTCTTCTTCTTTGGCTTCAAAAACTTCCTTTGGCTGTTCTGCAATGCCACTTTCAGGTTTCTGTTCTTCAACTTCTGGTTGAATTGGTTTTTTTGGTTTCCGCCAAGATCTAGTATCAGGTTGTTTGATTTCATCAACTTTTTCGATTGTGGAATCTTCAGCTTTAACCTCTATTTCTTTCGCTACATATTGCGGTTTTTCTTCTTCTTCTATTTTTATGTCTTTCTCTTCTAATTTCTTGTCTTTTTTAATCTTTTTAATTACCTTTTTACCTGTAGTGACATCTATATCCTCTACTTTGTCTTCAATAACATCCTTTATAATGGTTTCTTCTTCTATATGTTGCTTTTTATGTGGTTTTAAGTCTACTGTTTCTAACTCTTCTTTCAGCTGTTCTTTCTTCACAACTTTAGTTCGTTTTAATGTAATTTCTTGCTTATTCCAAGGAATTAATTCTTCTTTGGGCTTTTCGAAGATAGTCTCTTCTTCTTTGGCTTCAAAAACTTCCTTTGGCTGTTCTGCAATGCCACTTTCAGGTTTCTGTTCTTCAACTTCTGTTTGAATTGGTTTCTTTGGTTTTCGCCAAGATCTGGTATCAGGTTGTTTGATTTCATCAACTTTTTCTATTGTTGAATCTTCAGGTTTAACCTCTATTTCTTTCGCTACATATTGCGGTTTTTCTTCTTCTTCTATTTTTATGTCTTTCTCTTCGAATTTTTTGTCTTTTTTAATCTTTTTAATCACCTTTTTACCTGTAGTGACATCTATATCCTCTACTTTGTCATCAATAACATCCTTTATAATGGTTTCTTCTTCTATATGTTGCTTTTTATGTGGTTTTAAGTCTACTGTCTCTAACTCTTCTTTCAGCTGTTCTTTCTTCACAACTTTAGTTCGTTTTAATGTAATTTCTTGCTTATTCCAAGGAATTAACTCTTCTTTGGGCTTTTCGAAGATAGTCTCTTCTTCTTTTGCTTCAAAAACTTCCTTTGGCTGTTCTGCAATGCCACTTTCAGGTTTCTGTTCTTCAACTTCTGGTTGAATTGGTTTTTTTGGTTTCCGCCAAGATCTAGTATCAGGTTGTTTGATTTCATCAACTTTTTCGATTGTGGAATCTTCAGCTTTAACCTCTATTTCTTTCGCTACATATTGCGGTTTTTCTTCTTCTTCTATTTTTATGTCTTTCTCTTCTAATTTCTTGTCTTTTTTAATCTTTTTAATCACTTTTTTACCTGTAGTGACATCTACATCCTCTACTTTGTCTTCAATAACATCCTTTATAATGGTTTCTTCTTCTATGTGTTGTTTCTTATGTGGTTTTAAGTCCACTCTTTCTAACTCTTCTTTAACCTGTTCTTTCTTCACAACTTTGGTTCGTTTTAATGTAATTTCTTGCTTATTCCAAGGAATTATTTCTTCTTTTGGTTCTTGCGGAATAATTTCTTCTTCCTTTACCTCATATACTTCCTTTGGCTGTTCTTTAGTATCACTTTCAGGTTTCTGTTCTTCAACTTCTGTTTGAATTGGTTTCTTTGGTTTTCGCCAAGATCTAGTATCAGGTTGTTTGACTTCATCAACTTTTTCAGTTGTTGAATCTTCAGGTTTAACATCAATTTCTTTCGCTACATATTGCGGTTTTTCTTCTTCTTCTATTTTTATGTCCTTTTCTTCGAATTTTTTGTCTTTCTTAACCTTTTTAATTACCTTTTTACCTGTAGTGACATCTACATCCTCTACTTTGTCTTCAATAATATCCTTTATAATGGTTTCTTCTTCTATGTGTTGTTTCTTATGTGGTTTTAAGTCCACTGTTTCTAACTCTTCTTTAAGCTGTTCTTTCCTCACAACTTTAGTTCGTTTTAATGTAATTTCTTGCTTATTCCAAGGAACTGTTTCTTCTTTAGGTTTTTGGGGAATAATTTCTTCTTCCTTTACCTCATAAACTTCTTTTTGCTGTTCTGTAGTACCACTTTCAGGCTTCTTTTCTTCAACTTCTGGTTGAATTGGTTTTTTTGGTTTTCGCCAAGATCTAGTATCAGGTTGTTTGACTTCATCAACTTTTTCGATTGTTGAATCTTCAGGTTTAACATCTGTTTCTTTCGCTATATATTGCGGTTTTTCTGCTTCTTCTATTTTTGTGTCTTTTTCTTCGAAAGATTTATCTTTCTTAATCTTTTTAATTACCTTTCTACCTGTAGTAACATCTACATCCTCTACTTTGTCTTCAATAACGTCCTTTATAATTGTTTCTTCTTCTACGTGTTGTTTCTTATGTGGTTTTAAGTCCACTTTTTCTAATTCTTCTTTCACCTGTGCTTTCTTCTCAACCTTAGTTCGTTTTAATGTAATTTCTTGCTTATTCCATGGAATCACCTCTTCTTTAGGCTTTTGTGGAATTATATCTTCCTCTGTTACTTGATATACTTGGCTGGGCGTATCTTCTACGTCCTCTGCTTCTGGCTTCTCGTCCTTAAACTCTGGTTTAAGAGGTTGTCTTTGTTTACGCCAACCTTTAGTTTCAACTACTTGTGTTTCTACAATTTCCTCTTTATGTTCTTCTACTGGTCTTGTTGGTTCTTTCTCTAGATCATCACTAATAAATTCTTCATCTTCGATATGTTGCTTCTTGAATGGTTTAAGCTCAACTTTTTCCACTTCTTCTTTTTTCTGTTCTTTTCTTTCGATTTTTGTTTTCTTAAGAACAATAGCTCGATTTTTCCATGGTACTATCTCTTCTTCCGGTTGTTGTAGTACAGTATCTTCTTCTGTAACTTTATAAATTGGTTTTTCTGGCTGATCTTCTTTTTCTTCGGGTTTTTGTTTCTTTGGTTGTCTCCAAGATTTAGTTTCAGCTGTTACTTGAGTTACTTCTGAATATTCTGTTACTTCCTCGTCTGGTTTTAAACTTTGTATTGTTTTTGTTTCATCTTTTTCTATACTTTTTTGATCCTTTAGTACACTCTTTTTAATTATTTTCTGCTTACCGTCTTGATCTTGGATTTCTTCAGTAATTATTTCTTCTTCTTCCGTATGAATCTTTCGAATTGGTTTTAGTTGCACTTCTTCAACTTTATCTTCCTGTATATGTTTGACTTCCTTTCGAGTTTTCTTCAATTCAATTTTTTGTTTATTCCACGGAATAAGTTTCTCTTCTGGAATTTGTTGTTCTGGCTTAGTTTCTTCTGTGACGGTCAGTACATCTTTGTCTTCTATTATAGGTTTTTCTTCAGGTTGTTTGGGTTTTCGCCACTGTTGTGTTTCAGGTTGTTTAACTTGTTTTTCCTCTACGTCATCTTTAAGAGTCAAAATTTGTTTGTCTTCTACTTGCTCTTCTAGCACTGTTTTCTTCGTTGGTTTTAAACCTACCTGTTCTAAGCTTTCTTTGGTTTGTTCTTTTCTGGTAATCTGAGTTTTCTTAAGAGTGATTTGTTCTTTATTCCACGGCACTGGTTCAGGCTTTTGCTCATCTACTTTGGGCTTTTCGTCTTCTGGTTGCTCGCTTGGTTTTGCTTCCTTAGGTTTCCTCCAACTACGAGATTCACCCTGTTGCACCTCTAGTACGTTCTGATTTTCATCTATTCTTAAGATAGTTGAGTCTTCAGTAACCAGCTGTTTGTCCACTGGTTTAGTTTCTTCTCTAGGTTTACGCCAACCTCTCGTTTCTTGTTTTCTAGTTTCTTCAATTCTTTCAGCGTCAGTTAACTTTAATATACTTGATTCTTCAGTATGAACTTTATCGGGTTGTCTTTGCGTAGTGACAGTAGTTGTTTCTTCAACCGTCTGACTAGTTACAGATTCTCTTCTGAATGGTTTAAGGGTCACTTCTTCCAAAGTCTCTTTTTGAACTTCCTTACGTTGTCGAGGTGTTTTCTTTAATAAAATTTCTTGTTGATTCCAGGGAATTGGTTCCTGCGGAACTTTCTCTTCGGTTTCCAGATTTTGAGTTTCCTTTATGAAATCTTCTTTAATTTTTTCTTCTCCTCTATCTCTACGTTTGCGCCAATCTTTGGTTGCTGTATCTTGTTGACTTGTTTCCATTGTTCGCTCGTCCAATTTTAATAGAGTTGTGTCTTCTTCATGTACTTTCTTTTCAAGAGTTTGTTTTTGACGCCGCCAGTCTCTTTCTGTGAGCTTTTGATCGGCTTGAACTTTTTCGTGTTCGCTTAAGGAAAGCGTAGTACTGTCTTCAGTTTCTAAGTGTTGTTGTAAGTGTTGTTCAGGTCTACGTTCTTTACGCCATTCTTTCTTAACTAAAGCTTCCTGCTGACTAATTTTTTCTCTTTCATTTTCTGATAGGGATAATAGAGATGTATCGTCAGTTTCTGTAAAGGGTTGCATTAAAGGTTTTAATGCTACATCTTCTAATTTTTCTCGTTGAATCTCTTTTCTTTCTATTTTTGTTTTCTTTAAAACTATTTGTTCCTCCGTCCAAGGTTGAGCCTGCGTTTTTTGCTCCACCAATGTTTTTTGTAAACTTGTGGAGTCTTTTCGGTACGTTTTACGAATTACTTTTTGTCTCCAAGGTAATGATTCATCACCTATAGGCAGCTCGTTCGCGTCTAGAGGTTGTTGAGGGCCACCTTTTGAGCCGAATGTAGCTTGCTGATTAGTAACTCCAGGTCCTCCTGTTGTGTAGCCATCTTTAGTAATAATTTGTTGATCATCTCGATCGGTAACATCGGTTTTGGCAGATTTTCTGTACGTTCCAACTCGCCCTGAAATAGTTCGGAGATGATAATTTTTATAATTTTTTAGGGATACTAGTTTTGAATAAACCTGTGCTTTCGAATCAGTTTAACTCATCACTCATTTGAAAATTGAAATATTTATTTTATACTAAGCGGACTTCGTTCTGTCAAATAGATTTGGAATATGGCAGTTTATTTCTTTAATTCTCCTAAAAGGAACCGTCACCATGATGATAGGGCGGTGTGTATGGGTCAGCTCGGGTGACCTAAGTATCTTCGCTTCCAGAACTTTGGCCACTCTTTTGGACCTACTAAAACCCGGACTGGGATATCTGCCAGAGGGCTTCAAACTAAGAGGGGAACTTAAGGTTCAAACCTGATTGAAAAATAATCTAAAGGGATAGTGGGAACCTAAAGGCGACAAATATTTATAAAGTGGGTGCTTCAATGACAAAACGTAGAGATGATTAATTATTTATTATTATTATTATTATTAACATAGGGTTAATAACCGATGTAATAAAGAATAATGAAATAAGACGTATATAAGTATTTTCAGTAATCGCTTTATTGTAAATCAAGTGAGTCATAATTATTAACAAAAATCTGTTTTATTTTTATTGTAGTGCTTTATAATATACAATGTTTTTTGTTTGATTACCTGGTAAATATACAAACAAATCTGATGGTTTTCCAACACGGGAACAGGCAACATACAATTGACCATGTGAGAAACATGTATTTTCTAGATTAATACCACAAACACCTAATCATTGCCCCTGAGACTTATTTATGGTCATAGCAAAAGCAAGCCGCACTGCAAACTGTAGTCGTTTAAATTCAAATGGTACATCAGTCGGAATCATTGGGATGCGTGGTATCCAAACGTCTTCTCCTTTATACTTTCCTTTCAGTATAGTTGCTTCTATCACGTTGTTCAATAATTTTTTTTATCGCTAGCCGTGTGCCGTTGCAAAAATGCGGTTGGTATATTTCGCAACATTATAACTACCCATCCAACCTTTAATTGAAGATTGTGAGGTGGCAATCCTGATAAATCCAGTGAGTTTAAAAATTCAGACTGATAGTTAACGACATCATCTTGGTTAGTAGCCGAATCAACTGATTTATATATCCTCAATTCGCCTGTAATTTGTTCTTGAATTTTGAAATTTAATTCATTTACATCTATGTTTTTAGTAGCCAATATAGCCCGTTCGCTCGACCAATCATGGTTTCTGTAATTTTGAGCAACATCTGGAAACACCTTTTGAATAAGTTCATCTTTTGATAGAGTTAACTGACAAAAACTTTGAGGAAAGTTAATGCAACCAGTCAAGGTGTCTATAGGAAATTTGCCATTACCAATGTCAATGAGTTGTTTAGAGAATATGTTTCCAGATTGGTCATTTTGCAACTCGACACGCATATTCTTGCTTAAGTGTAATACCTTGACATGTTTCCACAAATTGGAGGACTTTAAACATGCATTGAGTTCATCAGCTAGCGTTTATCGTGGAATCACGTCTTCTTAAAGTGCCTATCCGTTCCGGATGTTGGCGATCATCACGTGGAATCACTGGCAATGTTTAATAAAATGATTGCACCACCAATTGGGTTATGATTGCTCCGTAGATCTTACCTGTTCCCGTGTTGGAAAACCATCAGATTTGTTTGTATATTCACCCGGTAATCAAACAAAAAACATTGTATATCATAAAGCACTGTAATAAAAATAAAATAGATTTTTGTTAATAATTAGGATTCACTTGATTTACAATAAGGCGATTACTGAAAATACTTATATACGTTTTATTTCATTACTCTTTATTACATCGGTTATTAACCCTATGTTGATAATAATAATAATAAATAATTAATTATCTCTATGTTTTGTCATTGAAGCACTCACTTTATAAATATTTATCACCTTTAGGTTCCCACTACCCCTTTAGATTATTTTTCAATCAGATTTGAACCTTAAGTTCCCCTCTTAGTTTGAAGCCCTCTGGCAAACATCCCAGTCGGGGTTTTTAGTGGGTCCAAAAGGGTGGCCAAAATTCGTGGAAGCGAAGATACTTAGGTCACCCGAGCTCACCCTCACACACCGCCCTATCATCATGGTGACGGTTCTGTTCAGGAGAATTAAAGAAATAGACTGCCACATTCCAAATCTATTTGACAGAACGAAGTCTGTCGGGTCTGCTAGTAATCTATAATATAAAAATGAATCGCAAAATATGTTGGTAAACGCATAACTCAACAACGCATGGACCAATCTTAACAATTGTTTTTTAAAATGTTTCTTGAATTCTAAGGATGGTTTTTACGGCAAGAAAAATTCGAATAATTTCCGGGAAAACCCTAAAACAGCCCTTTTCTTTTTTAACTAAATGTAGAGTCAATTTGAACTTTATTGCTATTCAATAAAGGATGATATACATTAGAATCAATACATTAGACTCGTATTTAAGTGCAAAGAGTAATAGCTGTGTTCTTCTTGGTTCATAATGTTGAATTAAAATCCCGTCAAGTTCCAGTTAGAAAAGAGAACCTAACAGATTTTGGCTATCATTGATGACGTTCTTATACCCCCTTGCTCTATCGGTTAGTCAGAATCGGTAATAGAATTTTCGGTGCGTTTGAGGAAATGTTTCGTATTTCATAGCATGAAAATGTATGTCTTGTTTAATTGTACATCGAGAAACGTCATCAGTAGTCGGAAAACCATTACAACTGTTGCTGGTCGCCTAAAAACATTACGAGGAAACTGTATAAAAGATCTATATGCACATTGCAAATAATAGAAGGAGAGAATGAAAGGACTATTACAAGAGTAAGAAGATGAAGAAGATTCTACTTTATCCTTGACTGCTAGTGGAGATGAAGAAGATTCTGCTTAAACTGTATTTGTCCTAAATATGTCCATTTTGAAGTCCTCTTTGTGACGTATTCTCACATATATACCTACTAGAAATTGTTACATTGTAACTGTTTTAAATAAATTTTATGGTATATATTACATATTTGAAAACTACATGATTTAAATATGTAATAAAATACATATGTGTTTTCGCTCACATAAAACATTAAATATTCTGGGTCTATTTTCAGGAGTGTATATTATACAAGTGTGTTTCATTTCAATATATTTCATAATAACGTTGATCGTTTTTCACACAAAGATTAAGTTTAGTTTACTGTGGTTTTAAGCAAAAATTACGATTGTCCGCAATTTGGCGACGGGCCAATTGTAATACACATGGAAGATATAAAATGATTACGTGTGATACAAAAGAATGGGTTTTTAATGTTCAACTGAGGTATCCAGATGTTCTCCAGATATTTTAAATTTTGCAGTTAAATTGAACATAAACTTCTCATACTCCATTCGTTTATTTTTTTCTCCGATAATAGCGACAATAAATATAGCTAATTTATTAAAAAAATACCCACAATTTTACATAAAAATACCCACATAGCAACATAAATAACCAAATGGGTAGCATCGAAGCAAAAGTTATGCTCAACACCAATCTTAAAGAACATATTGAAGAAGATGATATAAGCATTGAATAACCTACTAATAAAAGCAGTTTAGTCAACAAACAATGAAGAGACATTTTCTGGATTGCTTGTTGACGAACTAACAATACAGTATCAGTATAAAATAAAAAAGCCAGAGCTAGGTTCTAACGAACGCAAGCTCCTGTCGATTACTACAGTAGTCAGAGACGAAAATGCCAATGAACCTCTAAAAAGCATACGAAAAAGCTGAATTTTGCTGATAATGTCAGTTTTGGAACCCCAAAAACTATGCAAAAAGGTTTACCACTTCTACCCCGGCTTCCCCCTAAAACCTCCTTCGTAGTGGGGCTGCTGTTGTTGTCGATAGCTTCAAGCATTGTTTCTGAGAGGACGGTTCATCCTACACATAAAGTGCTAATATACATTTTTGTTCAAAATTATCTCAGCTACATTTTTTTCTATGGCGTAAAGATTTTTGGTAAGTCGATTTTTTTGTTCTTATCACCCTACGAGGAGGAGTTTTAGGAACAAGTCCGGAGTAGGAGTGGTAAACTTTTTTGCATATTTTTTTAATAGGATGGAATAGATAAATGGAAATGGAATAGATAGAATACATCATAATTGAATAAAAGCAACCATTGAATAACTATAACAAAAAAATTTAATGGCTATGGACCTTAACAGAAGTCTCAAACGGACCACCTCAGACCGGTTTGAAGGACCACTGGACAATTCGATGTAAATATCAGGATCGAATTGTTTCCTAATGCACCTTTGTCTGATTCTTCTCCATCGACGATGGTAAATAAATGGTTAAAGTGTGGAGTAAATAATATAGTTTTATTGACAGCTACTGATAATTACACTCTAGTTGTTGGTTAGGTAATTTTCTATAATAGACTGCGCTTAAATGAGCTCAAATTCCCAATTTATAATTTCACAAATAATGTATACCTCAGCACAGAGGTTAATGCTTCTATTATACTAACAAACTTAGAACTATGAGCTTACAATACAATTCAATCTAGGCCGTTATTGCAACACTTAGGAAGTTCAATTAGAAAATATATTATTTAACAATTTATTAAGTTTGCAGGTTGAATGGACTTAAATAATGTGAGATTACAAATTAAGGGATTAATTTGTAATTGAACAAGTATTCTATTTTGAAGCCAAAAAAATCCAAAAATATGACTCTTTCGCCGAATCCTCTTGTAACCTACTCATCAAATCCTGCTGTTAAATTTACAAAAAGTGGCAACGAAAAGACTTCACTACCTTGGTGAATACTTAGTGTTTATACCCAAGTGTAATAAAGACATATACTATACAAACATTCCGAACACTATACCTACCTACAGTTAAACCATTTACGAAATTCAAGATGAAATAAACCCGCATTTAGAAAATAAACAAACCAAAATTAATTGATGGAACTCGAAGGACCTTTCAAAAAAATGAAGAGCAGTTATAAATGGGAATGGAATAGACCAGTATAGATGTGCTTTGTAGATTTAATAAATGTTAGTAAATACAGCTACACCAGCAAACATAGTTAATGTTTAAAAAGAAAAATTTTTGGGAAAATCTATCAAATATAGGTAGTGGTAAAATTAGAAGCACATATTTATATAGGTATGATCTGAAAATGAGACCCTCAAGAAATATGTAATGGTAATATCTTGCAGTACAGGCACACTCTTTTCAGAAAAAATATGAAACAAGCTATAATTTATTTTAAGACTAACTTTTTTATTGCGTTTATCCCAAAACCTTGCATCAGATGCTAAGTTAATATTAAAAGCATATATCTAAGATGTATCAAATATTTGTCGTATATTGTTTAACCATTCTTTCATTTTCTTGTTATATCTTTTATAATTTTCGTATAACAGAAATATTTTGTTGCAGATTGCATACTTTGCAACATCTGTCCTGCGAGTCAGAATCTTTAGACTGTTCTATACATAACTTATCCTGCTCAATGCCAGGTAGGTACCAAGAAAACAGATTAATGAGTTAAAATAACCTGTGATGGCATTGGAGATATGATTAATTAAGATTATCAAGAGTGCGTGTAACAGTGGAGGCGGAATTATGTACTACTGTGCCAATAAACATAAATATTATGGGCTGTCCGAAACGCCATATTATCAAAATTTACGTTGGGAAAATAAACTAAATAAATTTACTTCAAACAACTTACGAGGTTATTAACCAATTTGTACAATAAACTTTTAATAAACTTACTCTCACATTAATAGTTTAATAAGTCTTTTTGTTATTAATTCCCTACGCCTGTAATATATATATATATATATATATATATATATATATATATATATATATATATATATATATATATATATATATATATTAGAAGTGATTATTTCGACCAAAAAATAATTTATAAATACGTTCAAATTATCGGGTAAAGTGGTCTATAATAAAAATCTTCCTTTTTTTCTAAATTACTCAATATTTTGCCATTTATTTAAAAGCTTCCTCAGGAGTAAACTAAAAACAATTTGAACATTACAAAAAATGGCGTACAAATACATTTTAAAACACTCATAGAATTTAAAAGATTTCGCAAATAAAAACTGACATTGAAGTATTTGAAATATTAAATGTCAAGATTAAATTGTCTTAAGCATGTTCGTTACAGCTATACGATAAAAAATTAAAATGATTTCAAATGTAAAAATAAAAATAACAATAAAAGAAAAGTTAGAAGAATAATATTTATTTGATGAATTATTAAGGTTAGTTGTTATTAAGATAAATGTTGGCTATTTTTAATATTTATAAATTTTGTTCAATATGTTACAATATGTTACTTAACTGTCCAGTGTCCGTTTTATAATTTAAAGTGTTTTTATTTTTGTTAATGTAATACATTTCAAGAAATAATCTACTTTTGTAGTTATCAGTCTGTGCCAAAATGTGAGCTTTGTTATAGTCTAGCATATGACCAGTGCTTTCATAGTGCTCAACCACTGCGCAAGTATTTTTTCTCAAGCGGCAATCACTTTTATGTTGTGTGATGCGTTGTTTTAGCCATTGTGATGTTGGACCAATATAGCTATTTTGACATCCTAAACACGGTATTTCATAAACGACATTACTTTTATATAAGGTTGGTACTGGGTCTTTGATTTTTGAAAATAGTTGTTTGCTGTTCATGGTATTATATTTAGCTATACTAATATTAGGAACATTTTTGAATATGGATATGACAGAATGAGTTAGACCATTAATAAAGGGAAGTTTTTTATATTTGATTGATTTGTTATTAGAATCATGGACGGGACCGTCATAGAAATTAGTGCTGTAAATCAGTTTTTTTTTAAATTTGTTTAGGATATCCGTTGTTACGAAAAATTTTGTATATTATGTTCAGATTTTTTTGTAAAAAGTTGTCATCAACAATGGACATTATCCTGTTTTTCATACCTAGTACGGTATTATATTTTTGACGGGTCGTATGGTTTGAATAGTAATTTATATACCTGCCTGATGCTGTCGGCTTTTGGTACCAATCCACTGTCAAAATATTGTCATTTGTTCTTATTACTAATTATTAATGTAAGAACTATAATCAAATGAATCATTAATGTAAAAATTGTTGTTTAAATCATAAGCATTAGCAAAGATGTCAGTGAGGAGCTTAGCACAGCTTCTCACTGACATCTTAACTAATGCTTATAATTTAAACAACAATTTTTACATTAAAGATTCATTTGATTTTAGTTCTTTCATTAATAATTTCCAATTACCACAAAATCATGTTTTAGTTAGTTTTGATGTAAAATCTCTTTTTACCAATTTACCTTTAGATTTAATCATAAGTAGTGTTGAAAAACATTGGAATGAGATTTCGCAACACACTAATATTGACTTATTACATTTCAAAACACTTATCAACTTTGTTTTTGATTCTAATATTTTTATATTTAATGGTGTCTTTTATAAACAAATTTTTGGTAGTCCTGTGGGATCTAGTCTTCTAAGTAGCTATGTCATGGATGATGTTATCAGTGATTGTATCAACAATTGCACTTTTTTCATTCCTTTTGTTAAAAGATATGTAGATGATTTAGTTTTGGCACTTCCTAAACACAAAATTCATGAAACAGTCAACATTTTCAACAATCATCATCAACATATACAATTTACAGTTGAGGAAGAGGTAGATAATTCTCTACCATTCCTTGACATGAGAATTGTAAGAAATACAGACAATACGTTGAAAACCAGATGGTTCAGAAAACCCATATGTAGTAATAGATTTATAAGCTATTACTCTCATCATCCAAATAAGATGAAAATAAACCTTATAACAGATTAAAAGAACGTGTTTTAAAGTTTTCTCATCCAGATTATCTACAAGAAGATCTTCAATTGTTACAAAATATTTTAATTGAAAACTCTTATCCTCCAGATATGCTACATAGGATACTTTTTTCTAATATTGTTAATATAAATAACTTAACACCATTTTTTGCTAAATCTCAAAACATTGTATCTAACAATCAGAACATCTATTATCATTCACTACCTTTTATACCATCATTAACACCTAAATTAATACAAACACTAAAGGTTATTGACAATATAAAAATAGCAACAAAGAACATCAAAACTATTTCATCTTTATATTCCAAAACTAAATATCCTGTAGACAAATTATCCTATAGAAAAAACGAATGTAGTATACAGCATTAGTTGTACTCAGTGTGAAGCTGAGTATGTTGGTGAGACCGGAAGAAATCTTTCAAATCGCATTATTTCTCACAAAAGTGATTGCAGAATTAAAAAACCATCTTATGCTTTGGCAGAGCATGTAATCGATAAAGACCATATTATGGATTTTGATAACATTAAAATTTTATGTAGTGAAAGTAATAAATTCAAAAGGACTTTTTTGTTCCACCAAAACCAAAGTAATTTTATTTAGTGAGTTAACAAAATTTTTTTTTCTTTCTAGTTCAACTTTCTAAGATATTTTGTTAAGTTGAGAGAAAATGCCCTCATAAAGGAAGATAGTGTATATAAAAAAGAGACAAATGTGTTTACGAACGTGAAATTGAAGATAATGAAATAAGTGATAAGCAACAATATGTATAGTACTGATTGAGTGAAGATATAGAACTATAAATAAGATTCATTACCAATTAAGAGCAAATGTCTTGATCATCGTCATCAGATATCTGCGTGATGTTACATGGAGAAATAAGGATATGAGATTAGATCATAAAGTAGGTACATTAGATCGTATAAAAATCATGTAGATATTAGTGATATAAGCAATAAGAACGAGAGCAAATATAGCAAATATACAGAAACAAAAGCTGATCCAGGAAAAAATATTACTTAGAACGTTAGAAATGAGAACCTTGAGATTAATGGCTGAGAAAATACTAAGAAGCAGAATACCAAATAACCATAACGACTGTTCTGGCAAGAGACTTAAAAACCGAAAAGAAGGCCTATTAAAAGAAGAAGAGTATTTTCATCACATATATTATTTCATTTCTTGATCTATTTACTAAATTTATCAATTTAAATATTTTGTTTTCTTTTTTTGGATCATCGCCTAGCTTGCAAATACTAAACGTTTAATATTTCATTATTCCACCATTGAAGTTTTATTAGATTTGTTTCAAAAAATTTTGCGGGTTTTATATTATATGTATGAACGAAAAAACGATGTTAATTTAAAAAGAATGTAAATATTTTAAACTTCAAGACAGTTAGTAGCCACTGCCAATTAAAGTTTACAAATTATCCGCTAGAGGGCAATATGTGTAGCCATTGCATTTGACTTTTCAAAATTTAATATATTTATATTTAACTAAATATGGAATTTATTACGTACATAACAAATTAATCAATATGAATGTTTAATTATTTTCAACAAGTATTTTCTTTTCTTTTATTATGCTATATCTATAACAACTGTAAAATAATATCGTTTAAATTGCCATTATCTACTATTTTCAACGCCAGCACCGGCGACAAAAAACTGTTATTCTTATTGGTAGTTGGCTTTGTTTTTGTTTTTCTAGGAATATTTCAGTGCATCTTCTAAGCACATTATTGATAGTGCATTTATTGTGAATCTGTTTAATTGGTAAGTAGTTAAACTTTTATCAGCTTTATTATTTAGTTTTAAACTAATACTCATTTCTCTTTGCACATTATATTATAAAATACATTGCACTGTAAAAATATAAATAATAAATCTAGTATTCCTATTTGTTTCTGGCTTCCTTACTTAAGGAACTTCATCGAAGGTTTTAACCAAATTTTAGTAGTAAATACGTTTTGCATGACAATCAGAATGCTTTGATTTAGTATTTATTATTTACAGCCTATGTCATATTTGTGAATTATCTCAATAAATTAAATTATGCACTGACGTACATAATTTAGCTCGTTGTTCTTTGCCAAATACATATTTTCTTCGAGATATTGGCAACTGTTGTTAGGTTTTTAATAATATTTTAGTCTTAGTTATTTCTACAATTCCTAATGCAGCTTTGCATAAAAATGCGTCAAAATAATGGTAACAATCCGTCTAAAAAGATCAACAAGTTGCATAGTCTAAATAGATACGTTATTGTCCTGTTCTTTTCATCTTTCATCTTTATTATTTATAATCTTAATTCACAATTATTTACAATCTTTTTTGTGTTGTGAAGTGATTATCGGTTCACGTTTTCTGTTAGGATCTTTAAGATGACATCAAGATTTACTTACTTCAGATTCCTTCGGTTCCTTCAGTTAATCGGATTGAATATGTTTCTTATTATAATACGTAGGTATCCCTTTTTATTGGGGAATTAATACAGTTTTTGTTTTTGGTTTCTCTCTTCAATTCGTTATTTCAAGTTATATGGATGAATGCGTAGTGTAAATTAGTGAAATCCATGTTATTTAATTTTGTTTTGGATTAAATGAAATTAGTCCAATATTCATTTTTGATGCCGATGTAGATTTTCTAAGTTTTTTCCCTAATTTGACTAATCCAAATAATACGACATGTTTATTCAACATAGACATTATGGAAAAATTGATGCCAGAATTATTACATTACGGTTTTTTTTCTATTGGATTCTTCTATTAGATATGACAATGCGACTTTCTGTATAAAAGATACAAGGTCTATACAAAAGTATACTAGCGCCGTTCGTAACTTCACGATAAAATATTTCAGCGCTCTCTCTGCAGTATGTCTACATTGTCTTTTTGGGTTCATATCATTTTGTTATTGCTGAAAATGTGACTGAGACGCGGACAAAGAAAATGCATTACTTTTTGCTTCAAACGTTCAAAAAAGGTGTGCAGAAACTATTAAAATAATAAGAAAAAGTCTTTAGAGATTAATTTAAGAGCAAAATGGATAAAAGAATGGCTGAACCGCACATATGTTGACAGTGACACCGCGTTCAGATCAAATTTGCATCAAAACAATATCGGAAACTATTGAAAACACGAGGTTGTCGACTGAAGAAGATGCGAGAACTAGAAAGCATCCTTGAAATTCTGAAACTTGTTTCAAGAATGAGATTTTGGGAATGACTCTTTGAAAACTTTGACATTGTCCTCAGGAGAATATCTCCAAAACGAGCATCCATGGTGAGTCGTGACTTTACTGTTATGTTTCTATATGACTCTGCTCATCTTTTCTGCTGTCTTCGTCTTTTTTGTATTCTTATGATTTCCAGTAAATAATTTGTCCATTCCATCCACCATCGTTCTGTCTATTGTTGTGGCTCGCAAAATTCCATTTAAATATAGTTATTGTTTGCATATTGATATTTTAGCTATTGTTCCATGTTCTCTTTTGTCAGCTTTCATGTTTGTGTTTCGTATATTAGCATTGGTAGAATGCATTGGTCAAATATTTTAACTCGGAGATATTTTTGGATATTTTTCGTTTTAAATATGTAGCTCAGCTTTCCTATGTCAGTCTTATTCGGCGTTTTATGTTAGCGGTTTGAATTTATTTGTTTAATTTGATAATTTGCACCAGATATATGTATTCTTCTACTTTCTCTACTGTTTTCTCTGCTATTTTAATTTCTTTATCTTCTGCTGTATTAGTTTTTATATTATCTCTTAAATATCTTTGGTTCAAAGTTCTTAAATATCTGGTTGTTTTCCCAGTTTACTTTTTTAAATACGTCTTCTAATGTTATAGTGAACAATTTTGCGAATATTGTGTCTTCTTGTCTTATTCCTCGTTTAATTTTTATTCTTTTTGTGTCTTTACATATTCTAATTCTTGTTTTTGCTTTCTCATAGATATTAATTAATACAACTGTGTATTTTTGATCTATTCTGCATGATCTTAGTGAATTGTTTATAGCCCAATATTCTCCTGTTAATATATAAAATATAATCGGCGAGTCTTCTACAGCTGATACCGTTTCTCGCATCCCAATTTTCAGGAAATCTTGAAACTTGTTTCAATAATGAGATTTTGGGAATGACTCTTTGAAAACTTTGAAATTGTCCTCAGGAGAATATCTACAAACGAGCATCAATGGTGAGTCGTGCCTTTACGGTTATGCTTCTGAAACAAAACAACAGCTGTCTTTACAACAGCTGCTTCTATCAGTTCAACCATGTTTATTGTTCTTTGTTCGATTATGAAGATATTGGGAATTTTTGCGTTGTTAGCTTGTTCAAAGATTGCTTCGCTGTATATATTTTAAAAAGTAATGTTGATCAAATACATCCCTGTCTCATTTTTCTTTTTATCTGTACCGCCTTCTATGTCTGTTTGAGTTTGTTGCTTCCGGTATAGTTTTTGTATTAGATGAATATCTTGGTAATAAGTACTCTGGGACTGGCATTATTGATTTGAATCAACCTTTCCTGAGAGAACACCAAATGCCTTTTTAAAGTCTATATAGCAGGTATGAATTTATTATACTTTTATATGAACTGACACTTTTTATATACTCTTCCATGAGTTGTTTTAATAAACACTTTAAGAGTGTACTTCATCTTCATTTTGGCTTTACAACCCTGTGTGGGTCCTAGTCTCCCCAAGAATTTTTCTCCAGTCATCCCTATCCATCGCCTTCCTCCACCAAGCACGTATTTCCATATTTCTCATGTCTTCATCGATGTTATCTAGGAATCTTGTTCTGGGTCTTCCTCTTCTTCTTTGACCAATAGGTCTATCAAGGAGCGTTTTTCTAGCTGGGTCAGTTTGCTCCATCCGCATTACATGGCCTATCCACCTCAGACGTCCTATCTTTATGTGTTTTAGGATATCTGGTTTCTGGTATATTCTATAGAGTTCGAAGTTGTATCGTCTTCTCCAGACACCACTTTCATTTACCGCTCCATAGATTCGCCTTAGTATTTTTCTTTCGAAACATCCTAACATGTTTTCATTGCTTTTTGTTAAAGTCCAGGTTTCTGAACCATATGTTAGGACTGGGCGTATTATTGTTTTGTAGAGTTTTACTTTTGTATTTCTTAAAATAACTGTAGATTTAAAAAGGATATTAAGCCCAAAAGTTTTTTTTTAAACTGTACACTCTTTGGGCTTTTGGACTTAAGAGTGTACAGTTTTATAAAAAAACTAAAGCCGCACTATTATCGATAACTTGCTAAAAGAACGAATTATCAAAAATTTTACTCGTATCTCTGGTATGAGAACTTATAAATATTGAATCATTTTAAAATATCGGTTTGCTGACTTTTCTGTAAAAGTAAATATCTGCAACAACGCCCAGTTTATCTCTATTAAAGATATTTACTTTTTATCCAAAATTAACACAGGTTTTAAGAAATGTTAACATTTTTTTTTGCTTCAGCGGCGTATACATTAGGGGGGAAATGTTGCAATTTTTTAAAGTTGGCTGATGTTAAAATATTGCATTCTGAAAAAGCGTATTGCTTACTGAATTTGGAAAAAAAGCGTTTTTGAATTATAATCAACTTTTAATTTTGATTTTAACCTTTTAACCCTCGTTGCACATTGAAATAAGTATTAAAACAGATCAATAAAATGAGACTTAGAAGACCTTAAGTAAGAACATAGTTAACCCCACTACCAGATGTTAATTTATATTTTTTACAGTGCGGATGAAATATTTCCGGGGTGAATTCGAGTTATGCTTGAGAAAGTGTTAAACATGGTTTTGATAAGGTGGACCAGAATGGAGAGAAAGCAGAAGAATGCTTTGGTAAGTAACTATTTAAATAAGAAAATATTTAAGCGATAAAGCATATCACATGCAGCTGGTTTTATAAGTCCAGTCGTTAGAGGTTTGATCTCTACAAAATCATACGACCAAGCTGAATTTTACTGAGAATGTCAATTTTGGGACTGCAAAAATATACAAAAAAGTTTACCACTTCTACCTTCCGACTTCCCCTTAAAACCCCCTCTCATAGAGATCATAGCTGGATTCTATTAGACAGTTGTTTCTGGACACTCCTTTGCTTATGTAGTAGTCTAGTAGGTCTGGAAGTTTTTGGGGGTCACTCGACCAGTACGTAGGGATTCCGTTGGTGTGGCAATCATAGTTGTTGTCGGTCATTGCTTTTAGAAGATTACGCCCTTTTGTTGTTGTGAGTCTTGAGCCCAGTGTGTGTGTTTCATATTTCAGTCTCCCTCGGCTACGAATTTACTGCCAATTAATTGAAAGAAGGCTTTGTATTCATCTGTGGAGTTTGCGCGACGAGTTGGGCTAGACATTGCAGATATGATAAAGTGCCATAGCGTTGCATTCACTTAAACGATTGCTGCTTGTATTTTTTCTGTTGCATATTTCGGCAACACATGATGTGATATGCAGCTGCGGATGATTACCGCCGAGCCACCATGAGGTTATTCTCCCACCCCACCTCTCTTATGGGGGGTGGGAGAATAAAATGTTTATTAGCACTTTTTTTGTAGAATGGAATGTTCTCTCAGAAATAACGCTTGAAGCGACCGGCGATTTTGAATGCCAGTTTCGTACGCGAAAACAATTTTAAATAAATTTTGTCTCAACTCGAAGGTTAAATTCGATATCTTTCGATCAGAGTGTCCTATTAACAAGAATTTAAATGTATCTTAAAAGTGAAGAGTGCAGATTTTGAATGAAAATGAAATAACATTTGAATTATTTCCAAAAAACACAGAATTTTTACTTTTACATTACAAAATATCGCACGTCACCGGAAATTCTTCCACGAAGACGGTATTGGATAGAATTTGTAGCTAAAGTTGTATGGTTTCGATAAACGTACTTAAGCCATAGAAAAGAAGCAGAGATATTTCAAATGCCTCACAAGCCAAAACACAAAACCGAAATATCCTTCTAAGTGTTTTGAAGATTAGGCTTTAATAATGAAAATTACATAGTGACCAGTCAATTGCGCAACGTGTATTTCTTTAACACTCTTATAAAAACTGACTCCCTTCACGGCAAAATATATAAATTGCATACAAAAGCTGCTCTCTTCACATTTAAAACGCATTTTGATTTTTGTCGATAGGACACTTTGATCAAAGGATATCAAATTTTACCGTCGAGTTACAAATTTTATTTAAAACCGATTTCGCGCGCGTTACTGACATTTAAAACAGCCGGTCGCTTCCAGCGTTGTTTCTTAGAGAACGGTGCATTCTACGCATAAAGTGCTAATAAACATTTTTGTTCAAAATTATCTTAGCTACATATTTTCCTACGGCGTATAGATTCTTGGTAAATTGATTTTTTCCATTTTCCCCTACAAAGGGGAGGTTTTAGGGGAAAGCCGGTGATAAGAGCCGAGAGGACGCTTTTGCATATATTTGGGGTCACAAAATTAACATTCTCAGCAAAATTCAGCTTGTTCGTATGATTATTAGAAGTTCAGTGGCAGTTTCGTCTCTGACGACTGGAGTAGTATTGGTTTTACTTTAAATTTTTATGTCGAAATAATTATTCTTTTTGATAGTTAAAAATAAAAATTGATTCTAAATAATTCTTCTAATAGCATTTTACAAATAAGTTTAATTACATTCGGGTGCTATTATTGAGTATTGGTACAGAAATGTCTTGATCCAAAGTTAATACAAATAATAAAACGTATGCTTTGAAGATGTAGTATATTGCCATTACAGTAATTATCTTTTTTGTTGTTACAAGATTTTAAGTATTCTTAAATACACTCTTTTTAAATCATCAACACGACATCTTCACACCTATCGAAGTGATAACTGCCCTCTTTGGTCTCTTTCAATTCATTTGTCGCGGGGAATCAGTCCGCATTAATAATTTTTGATTCTAAAGTTGGTTGTGTGATTTGGCATCTACAGTTTTGCTCCATTTTTTTTCTATCTCTGCATATGGCTCTTCATCGTTTAAAACCAAGTTTTCCAATATCTCATTTTGAATCTTCCCCTTGGTCTACCTATCAGTGGTCTCCAGCTGGTAAGTTTCTTGATAACTTTTTATGTGTACTTCATTCCTACTTGTAGATATCCTATCCGTCTAGGTCTTCATATCGTAAAAAATCTTTTCCATTCAATTTTCCCTTATTTCGTAGTTCAACAATTTTCTAAATTCACCATTTCCTATTTTTATTGGGCCTATCATGTAATAAGCACTTTGTTGCAGATACTCATGGCAGTCTTATTCGGCGTTTTATTTCAGCGGTTTGAATTTATCTGTTTAATTTGTTAATTTGCCCCAGAAGACAAAGAAACTTGCAGGTTGAGATTGGGCGTACGTATTTTGAAAACGGCACCCCTTGCTTTTATTACGTAAACCCTAATCAACAGCTGTTACAAGGGCTGAAGCTTTTAATCGTTACAATGTTTTGATTTGTAGAAAGCTACTTTGGATTCTAAACATATCAATCCAACGCGTGTTTTAACTGTGACAAAACAGGTCTAGGTACAGTCCCCAAATGTAAGAGTAAAATCTTGGCTCATTAAGGACGGAAACAAGTTGGACGGCTGACTTCTTCTGTCGGAAAAAGAACAGTCTTTTACTTGTTATTATCAGGAATCTTCATACCGCCGATGTTAATCTTTGCAAGGAAGAGAGTGTAAGTCGAACTCCAAGCTGGTGCACCTTCAGGTTCAATATTCGTCTGTAGCAATTGTGGCTGGATAAATACTGAAGTCTTTTTAATATGGTTTCAACATTTTGTTCAACAAGCGAAACTAAGTGAAGACGATCCGATCTTATTTGCTTTGGATGGGCACAGCAGCCATACAAAAAAACAGAAGTAATTTATTTAGCTAGGGAGAAACATGTACATTCCAGAGGGGATTCCCAGAAAATCATTTGTTTGTCTCCACATTCCACCCATCGAATGCAGCCACCGATGTGGGTTTTATTTCGCCTTTGGTACGATATTATGATAAGGCATTGGAAAAGTTTCTTCATAACAACCCAGGCAGAGTGGTAGCGTCTTTCCAAATATTTAAAATTTTTGGTGAGGCTTTCTTACAAGCTGCAACACTTTTGCCTGCTATTAACGCTTTTAAAAAATGTCGGATAATTCCTTACGATCACAATATATTTACGTAGCTAGATTTTGCACCATCTGCTACGACTGAAAGAGATTTGTAGAATAATAGTCTACCACTGCCAAGTCAAGGTAAGGCAATTACTTTTTCTTCAATTGCAGAGCCTCATCCAAGTCAAGATGAGGCAATTGCTTCAACTTCAACTGCAAAGCTTCATACCGGTAACGATTTTCAGTTGACAGTTTCCCCTGCAGACAATATAGCAACAACTTCATTTGGAACAAACAGCCCTAAAGACATTCGTCCTCTGCCAAAGAGAAGGACATCAATGGAAACAAAGAAGAAATCTAAAAAAGGTAAAACAGCTGTACTGACATCTAGTCCGTATAAGCTAGAATTAGAACTTAAAATAAACACGAATGAGGCAAAAGAGACAATTAAAAAGGAAAAAGCTAAGAAACAAATAAATGATGATAAACACGAAGATAATGAAAGAAGTAACAAAAAGATAAAAGTTTGTTCTTCCAAAGATGACAAGGGAAAGAAAAAAAATGTGACCATCAATGTTTCTACTGTAACGAGTTGTTCTTTTCATTAGCCGATGAAGAAGAATGGGTACGTTTCTCGATTTGTCTGAAATGGGCTCATGAAGCATGTGCAAGAATAGATCCAGAAGATGATGAAGAATTTCAGCGTGAATTTTGTATTTCTCAATAAGTATGTATAATATGTACCTATCTCTTTTTACTAATGTTCTCTTACCGGTTTTTTTTTATAACAAGTTACTTTTTCCCCGATTTTATTTGCAAAACATAGCCATTAGATAATGAAATGGTTCGATTTTCCTGTTTAGATCGCATTGTCTCACCCTATGGGACAATGTGAACTTTTGACATATAGTCAATTGTCATTTTCTTTGCTGCAAACACGTTAAATACATTCAGTTTCAATTGCAACTAAACGACCGTTAAATGTTTAATGAACGTTCCTTAAATTAAATAAACAAAAAAAATTATTTCTGGTTTAACTATATTGTGCATATCTTCCTTAGATGGTTCACAATGCCCCATCCTCCCCTACTCATTGTGAATATGTTTGCTTTTGCTGGTAGGTTATTAATACATAGCATTATCTCATAAATGTTTGTTTTGGTGTGGATCCTTTCTTTAAAATCTATGTCTCTGTTTATTTTTTCTCTCCTATAGTTGCGTTAAAATCATTTGTCAAGAATCAATTGCTCCAGATGCTGTAAATGATTTGGTACGTTGAGAGTAGATTTTTAGTTTTAAAAGATTTATTGTCATTGAGTCGAAGAAAGATGGGCAAAAATTAAGTCTAATATATTAGCCTCGGCCAAGGAAGTTTTTGCTGAAAGAAATATAAATAAAAATAAATCGTTTCCAAGGCGAAGAACTCCATGGTTTTGTACAGAAGTGAAGGAAAAATGTAAAGAAAAGAAAAAAGCTTACCTGAAATACATGTCAACCAAAACACAAGAGGCATACCATAATTAGAAAATTACCAAACGAATTACTGAAATATTTTGGAGCAGCAATGACAGAACAATTAACAACATTAATTAGTAAAATTATAAAACACAATAAAATACCGGGAGAATGGAGAACGTGCGAACTAATTCTACTATTCAAAAAAAGGAGATAAAAAACAGCAGATAACTACAGAGGTATAAACTTGTTAAATACTACGCTAAAACTTACAACTAAAATTTTACAAGTGCTAATAAATCAGAGGGTAAGTTTAGCAGATGAACAACAGGGTTTTTGTAGTGGAAGATCGTGTACAGATGCAATATTCGTTATAAAGCAAATTACTGAGAAATCACTAGAGTATAATAGACCGCCATTTCTGTGTCTGATTGACCTAAAGAAAGCGTTTGACAGAGTAAGACTCAAAGATGTAATCCATCTTCTTATATAAGTATCTCCATCTTCTTCGTATAATAGAGAAGTTCCCTTAAATTTTACAAAAACTATCGAAAACATCTACCAAAACAACAAAATGGAAGTCAGAATAGATGGAAAACTTACAGAACCTATAGAAATAGGCAGCGCAATAAGACAAGGGGATTCATTGAGCCTCATGCTCTTCAATTTGATCATGGATGAAATCCTCAAAAGCGTTAACAACGGGAGAGGATACAGAGTGGGAAACAAAGAAATAAAAATACTCTATTACGCAGACGACGCAATATTGATAGCCCAAGATGAAGATAGTCTGCAAAGACTGGTCCACAGATTTAACATAAGAGCAAAAGAATTTAATATGACAATCTCATCTCAGAAAACTAAAATAATAGTAGTCAGCAAAGAACCAACCAGATGTAAAATAGAAATTGATGGCATCAGTATTGAACAAGTAATGAAAATAAAATACCTGGGAATTACACTGCCTAGCTATGGAGACCTGAACAAAGAAGTAAGAGATCAAGTACAAAAAGCAAATAGACTGGCAGGATGCCTTAATAACACTATATGGCGAAACAGACACATTAACACTGAGATGAAGTCAACAATTTATAAAGTCAGTTTAAGACCAATAATGACATATGCATCAGAAACAAGACCCGACACCGCTACAACGCAAAAGCTACTGGAAACGGCAGAGATGAGAGTACTGAGAAGAATTACAGGAAATACACTGAAAGATCGAAAGAAAGTGAAGACATTAGAAGAAAATGTAACCTACAGTGTATAAATGAATGGACACAAAATAGAAGAAGAGAATGGAATAACCATATAAGCAGAATGGAGGAGACCTGTGTCGTCAAAATAGCAAGAGATAATAAGTCACCAATCAGCAGAAGAAGTATCGGACCCCCGCGCAAAAGATGGAGTGACAACCTTTCATAGAGGTATTAATCCGCCAATGAACAAGCAGAATTGCTTATAAAGAGGAAGAAGAAGAAGAAGAAGAAAAGTTTTATTTGATGAGTTTTAATGTAAAGTTTGAGATGAATTTCTTTCAAAACTAATTATATTTGAAACACGCTTTTAAATGATTGTTTTATCTTGAATTATTCATTTGGAAATGATTTGCTTCTTATTATAGACCTTGATGTAATAAAGGGACCACGAATATGATTCACCAACAAATCTCAAATTTTTTAAAGTGAATTTTAAAAATCTATTTTCGCCGCATGAATAATATTCTAAAGGCGAAGGCATTATCGCTAGAGAAAATAAACTTACAGTAACGAGTAAATCGGTAATGTTCTATTTTTACACCTCCTCGAGTTCGCGTTCTGGTGAGAAAAATTACCAACTCGAACCATAATTAAAAATAGTGCCATCGCATGTGCATGAACCTTCTTACCTTTACCCTACTTTACGGTTTATTTTAGAAGCGTTACCCCCTAATAGCCAAGTTTGGCCTACTCTTAGAACCTAAATATAGACGAGTGAGTCAAGTAAAAAAAAACAATACAAATTAAAACAAAACTGTGCACACGTTCCGTAACTCCGCCCCACCACAGGTTTTACTCATTTATGTATAACTTACAACTGCTACCGTTTTGTAGAATTTACTTTTGGTTTGGCTTTTGGTTTGGTTTGCAGTCGTTTTTTGTGAACCTACGAGTGCGGTTAGTGATGGCGATAGTGATAGTGCTCGTGTTATGCAGTGTTTGTGTTTGTGAAGATTGTAAATTTCAATGTACTACAGCCACATAATATTGCAGATATTGCTAGAGGTTTTAAATATATCTAAAATATTTGTTATTTTGTGAAATATACTTCATTTTTGAGCTTCACCAGATAAAAACTTTGTTGAATAAATTTCAGAGCTTTGTTTTATTAACAATTTGCTTAACACAAGTATTTTAGATTATTTATCGTAAAGCTATCTTTAATTTTAAGAATTTATTTGATCAAGGTGGTTAAAATAATGCATGTCGACCCGCTGCGATCAAAAACATGCAATACCTATTATCCATGTTGGTCTAAAAACCTATAAATCTATACATTTCTTTAAATTAAAGCAGTTTTGATATAAAGAATCCTAGACCGTGTCTCCAATATTATGTGGCTTGTATTGAACCGGCTAGACCGAATGGCGACATAAATATTTTGTTCAAATTCCAAGTCTTATGTTTCAAAAATATCATCTATTGTTAAAAATATGTTTTATGTAATTTTATTTTAGGATTTTATTTAATAAAATGTTAAATCTTGGTGTTGGATCATTTTTTCAATTTGCTTTATTTCACTCCACAGGTATACGAGATATTTGGCTGAGCCCCAAAAGATTTTTTTTTGAGTAAAAGAGTGAGTCACGATACGTAAAGTGAGCGATGAAAGATTTACAGCAGGTTTGTAGTAAAAATACGTCGATTGCAAATACTATTATAAATTGGCAGAAATCCTATCCAGAGCCAATTAATTGTTTTTATCGCTTAGTGCTAGTGCTCTCTATCTATTAATTTGTTTTCACTTTTACTGCACCGCTTCGTAGACATAAATTACATTTTTTTTTTTCAATAAATATGAGTATGCCGTGGAAAAGGTGTAATAATTTGGCATCTGGTTCGTCTGTCCAAATTTAGAACGGAAAGTTAAGAAATATATACAGTTCTAAAATAGTTCCACTGTGTGTCATGTTGCACACGGCTCCATCGCTCCTTTTACTATGAAATGACTATTTTGTTGGCTTCAGATTTAGAACATTTGGTAATAAACACATATGAAAATTATTTTGCTTGTCTCTTGTTTTTGGATTTATGTTTGACAGTCGCAGGTGAGAGATAGGTAGGTAGTTTTGTAATGGAGGCAGATAAAAATAATTTTTTAAAATAAGAGCTGATAATTTTAGAATTAAATTTGAGTATGACTGATTTTTTATGAAATTTTATAGAACATATAATGTTTCTCGTTTTATTTCATTGCCAAGTATATACTATTTCAGTTCACTGAAATTGATTAAATAAAAAAATGTAGTTGTTGACTTATTCTAAAGAAAAACGAGCAATGATCATTTTTTTATGGACTTTATGGAAAATATTGGGAAGAAAAATGTGAAAAAAGTATTTTTGTGGTCTGTTATATACATTTACGATATTTTTACTTAATTAGCCAAAATTTTACTTAAAAATAAGTTTATTTTAACATTTCGATTTCCCTTCGCTAATCGTTCCCAAAAAGATTTTTCATAAACTTATTTAAAGTAAATATAATTTTGGATTATTCCCAGTAAAAATAGTATATCCTACTATTAACATGCCACAAGGAAATAGACTCGAGAACATCGGTTATTCCGGTTACCCTCTGCAATACCTTTTGCATTTACCTCTGTCCATTCATTTCCTGTCTCTCAAACCTCGTTTTAACATGTCATCGACTACTTTGTTTCTCCAAGATCCTGTACATCTCTTCTTTCGGCTTATGGAGAAAACTTATGCTATATGCTTATGAACTTTTCTTACATGATGTCCGTGTCAATTCAGCCTTTTCCTTACTATATTGGTCAATATTCCTCTTTCTATCCATGTATAGTCTTATTTACTCATTTTTTATTCTACTATTTACTTGTAGTCTTGTTATTCGACAGCAGCTTGTTACTTTTGTGATTCTTGTTGCAGCTTATATCTTACTGATGCTTCTTTGACTTATCCAATTTTCTGCCTCGTACGTGATAAAAATTCTCAGGAAGGGTTTTCGTAGCCTTTGTTTAATATCTTCCTCCATTGACGATTTTTTCATTACCTAGCCTTAGTAGCCCAGGCCTCGGAATCGTACATGATAAAAAGATTTTAACAGCGCAGCCGGTGACAATAAGAAGACGGGGCAGATCAAAGCTGAGATGCATAGACTGGGAAACAGGATTCTGCGAAGATCAGTGTTGCCAACTGGAAAATCCAAGCAAAAGACAGAGTAGAATCAGACAGTAAGCCCTTTAAGGGCTATAGCACCGTGGTGATGATGAGTCTTAGTTATAGTTTTCTTCTCTTAGTCGCCAATAAAGTATGTATTGTCTTATTAAGTTTATTAATTATTCCCCATTATGCATGTCTCTCTAGGCAATGAATTTGTTAAAATGTATTTATTTGGATTTGATTATATTTTGTGGTAGTCTACTCTATCCTATATTAAACACAGATCTTGTTCAGTTACTTGTTTCTTTCGTTTATTTTTAACTGATATATTTTATATCCATTAAAAGGCAAATACGAATATAAAACTCAAGGATAAGAAAAAATAAGTGAATTATAGTAAAAAGTTTCAGAAGATTTTCACTTTGGTAGGAGGAGGAGCCCCAACATGAATGAAGATAGCAAAAAATAGAAGAAATTTGAGGAGTCTTATGGCTGACATTGAACGAACGAAGCTGACAAAGATAGATAAATAAATGTCCCAAATAATTTTGTACTACATATCACCACCAAATTATCTCGTTATTTATAATACTTTTACTTATTATTTAGCTATTTGCATCTCCCTATCTTTCACTCCTTCCTAATATTTTAGTTTTCATAGAATTGTTTGTTGATTTTGTTACTATTTTTGTAAATATTCTTATCTTGCTACTTTGAACTATCGCATTATTCGTGACAGCTTTCCATTTTGTACTATTTCATCCTATGGATGGTCTCATGCATAATTTTTGTGATCGAAAAAAACATGTGGTTCAGGTTTTCGGCAATTCACTTATAATTCTATTACAATTTATCAGTGATTTTATTCTGTCGTACAATGAGGCCAAAGATTCTTAAAACATACTGTCTAACAGAAAGACCTAAATACTTACACCTTGTTTCTCATACTACTTGAAGAATGAGCTGATATGTCAAAATTTTGAAAGCAAGGACACTTTCTTTATTTTTTTCCAGATCTAATTTCTTTTGTCTGATTACTATCGTCCATACTATCCATCTTTAAAAGTACTTATATGTTGTTACTCTTTTCATTTTTGTGTTGTTAATAGCCATTTTATTTACATTACTTGGTTGGTAAGAGAATATCATCATTTTTGTTTGTTTCAAGCTCATTTCTAGTCCATAATGATCACTCTTGTTGTATATAATATGCTGTAGTATGTATTCTAACTATTCCATACCATTTGTAACAATATCCGTACCATCAGGATATCTAACGTTATGGATGGTACTTTCGTTCTAGATAGATAGAGCTTCTTGAAAGATTACCCACTCTGGACGATGAATATCCTTGTTGAAATCCTCTAAAAGCCTGCTTCATATTTAAGAATCCATCGTTCTATCAGAAAATTTACCAAAAATAGTGTTTCCATAATTTCACTTATTTTCACTTTATCTTCACTATTTTTGCCAAACTTTCTGTAATTATAATTTTCTTTTAGAAGCGCTATGTTGTTTATGTTTAATATTTTCTAAACAAAGGTTCAATAAACTAGTGATAGCAATCATTCTCAAAGCTTCTCACGAGCAGACTGCCTTTGTTGATTGTTTATTGCTTCCTAAGAGTACATTAGACATTCCTCAAATCCTAATTACACCAACACTCTACGCAAGAAATAGTATCAAATGATCTTGAAAATACAAACGAACAGTTTTAGAAGACAAGGATAAGTTGCCTATTCAAACATATCCAAAACTATAGAAATGAGAATGATCATCGTTATACTTTTAGTTATACTTTTTAGTTAAGTTATTTGGTGCGCTGAATAGTGGCTGTGGTTTCTGAGATATCCTAACCCAAAAGGGCAAAAATAGCGGTTTTTGGCCGTTTTTGAGGTTATGTAGATCCGTATATTATGCGATTACGCATATTTTGATATGATACAATAGCAATTAATCTTGGGGAGTCCAGGGTTAGATGGATTTGCCTGCTTGTAAACTGAAAGGGATAGTTTCTAGAGGTCCGTTGGATTTGGGATGTGAAAGTTTAAGATTGTTGTATTTAGGGTTATTTGATTTGGGTTGTCAAGTTTGAGGTTGTTGTAATGTAGATTTGTAGATTTTTTAAAACTAAGAAACTTTAAAATGCGTTATTTCAATAAAAACAGAAGATATCTGAGCAAACTCAACGTTATTTAAAATATTTAGACATATACTTTAAGGTGGTTATAACAATTTCGGCGAGAAAAATTATATTACGATGCTACATAATTTCAAAAACGAACTTATAGGTTAGGATATCTCATAAATTGGACCCAATTTAGCACATAAAAAACATATATGCTGATCTCTGGTCCGAATATTGATCAAATTTTTGTCGGCCTACGTAATTAGAGCTTTCAGAAAATTAATGTAGTACTATGGAGCTAATTTATTATTTATATATCGCACCGGGATCATCCAATACATAATAACTAGATCCTAAAACCCATAAAAGATATCTACTACTTTTATAGGGAATTGGCTGTAATTTTAATTGGAAAAATGTTTATTTTATTATTTAATCTCATAAAATTTTGAGTAACTCATACCGATTCCTAAACACGATTCTGAAACTATTTTATTGTGACATTTTTTTCTTATCTACTGTATTTAATGGGAATTAAATACAATTTTAATTAAAAATACTTTGTTTTCGTGTTTAGATTTCCGTACAACGATTTTCGAAGTGTAAAACGTCAAAATAACAGTATGTTTAATTAAAACTGTTGTTAATTCCCATTAGATACTATAAATAACATAAAAATGCTAAAAGAAAATAGTTTCAAAATTAAATACTGAGGCTCATCATAAAAGTAGTGCCACGACACGGTGACACGAAAGTAGCGCCACGAAATAAGCTTCATAGTAAAGATGCACTGCAAACAGTTGGAAGAGTTCATTTACGTTACGAGAGGAGTCTGTTATACAACATATAAACTATTTCAATTTAAATAATACCTAATTAAACAAAAGTAATAAATAAAAAATAAAATTACTTTATTTATCGACGTTATTTACAGCTATACTCAAATTTTTTACCTGTTTTATTTGTAATTGTGAGATATTCTTGCATAAATTGTCAATATTGATAAGTTTTCATCGACGTTCTTATGAAAGTTTTAATAATTTATGAAACGCTTGGGTATGTTTATCAAAAATTATTTTTATCTGCCCATATCAGTTTGGGTCACTTGAAACTCAGTTGTTTTTTAACAATAGCCTTTTATTAAATAAATTATGCATTTATACAGATTTATTAACATAAATTTATAACTAAGCCAGCATTTAGCGTATTAGAGCCAAAGCTGTATTCATTCCAAAACATATTATCACGTGGAACTTGAACAAAATTTTGGTCACCATCACTAACCTAACTATGCGTATAGAACTTTTCTTGAATGGATTCGATCCAGTGATTCATTGTTAACAAAACAAGTAATAGGGTCACAGTATAATAAATACCAGTGCTCTAACTGCTTCCTGTTCTGAAACCACCACCAATAAAGAACCGGATGATAAACTTAAACAATCAATTTAATAACATTGACTATCTTCAAGAGTTCTGCTAACTGATCACTTATTATACTGTGTTAAATAACCAGCTTAAAGCTGTCATAACTAACAATAACTACATGGATGGACATTAACAAATCAGAATTAGAAAAAATTATTTTTATAGCAATCATTTCTTACTTTTAACGATTAGTTTCGCAGATTGTTCAACTTGACCGGCTGATGAAGTTGCTCTGCAGGTAAATACCCCAGTATCTTCTTCATAGGTTGAGGAAATCAATAGAATAGCATTCTTTCCTTCTTGGATCATCTGTAACAAAGAAAAGAGTATTTAGTTTGTTTCTCCAATACAAATTGAATATATGTGTCAAATGAAGACCCTCAATTAGAGGATCTATTGCAGACGAATCCTGAAAATTTTTCAGTGAGCTCTTCCCAAGATAATCGAATGAATGTTAAAGGCAATAAGAGAATTCTGTCTGTTTGTACGTTATGGTATTCTATGATACAAATTCATCATAATTTGCGTTTTTCTTTTACTGCACTAACTAATCAATCTTATACTTTTCAATCAAACGACGAGATAAGGCATGAAACATTGGCTGGTTAAGGAAAAATTGGTTGAATTAATTAAGACATAACAGAGTCGGTCCTGATTATATTTAGAACACTTACAGAGAAAGAATAGTAAATTTGGAGTAGAACTTATAATAAATAAAGCTATAAGTAAGCATGTCCAAATTATCAAAGGTATATCAGATCGTGTCGCATATGTCATACTTAAAATAAGAAGAACATCAATTAAAATTATCCAGGTATATGCCCCCACGACAGCTTATGATGACGAAGATATCGAACTATTTTATGAAAATATATCAAAGGCTATGGAAGAACATAAAAATCGTCTTACACTAGTAATTGGAGATTTCAATGCCAAACTGGGTAGAAAACTAAACAAAGAAGAAACTAAAATAGGAGATTTCGGGTATGATCAGAGAAATGATAGAGGTGCTACTTTGATGAACTACCTAGAAGAAAAGTATCTATAGGCAATGAAATCCTTTTACAAAAAGAAGCCCCAACGAAAATGGACATGGATCAGCCCTAATGGATCCACAAAAAATGAGATCGACTACATACTATCCACGGAACGATATATCATTAAAGATGTAACAGTTAGAAATGAAAAGAAAAATAACTAGAAACTGGGATCTACTAGATAGAAACAAACTAGGGCAATATAAAGAGATATACAAAGACCTATTAAAAGAACAACTTACCCAAAAATTAGACAGTGATGATAAAGATATAGACGAAATAGACAACATACTTACAGTAACGATGATTACATCAGGAAAAGAAATAGCAAAAAAGGATCTAAAAAAGAACAACTATATATCAACAGAAACTAAGAAGCTTATGGATAAAAGAAGGAAGTTGAACGAAGAAGGCAAAAGGAAATCTATAGAATATATGGAAATCAATAAAACAATAAGCAGAATGATAAAAGAAAATAAGAGAAAAGAACAAGAAATAAAAATAGAAGAAGTAATAAAGAACAACAAAAATATGAAATGCTTAAGACCGAAATTAGGTACGTGTGAAATAAACAAAATAAAAGATGTAAACGGAGTAGAAACAAACATTAAAGATGACATCATAAATATAATCCACCATTTCTACTCAGAATTATATAAAACAAAAAAGTAACCACCAGAAGAAATTAAAAACCAACTTAAGGCTAAATTAAAAAATGTAAACTCAGAGCTACAGCCAGAAATAAGCAAATCAGAAATAAAGAAGGCATTGAAAGAAATGAAACACAAAAAATCGCCTGGAAAAGATGAAATAACTGCAGAGATGCTGAAATATGGTGGAAAAGTGGTAATTAATACTCTACATTCCCTTTTTAACAAGTTATTAACAGAAAAAAGAATCGCAAACAACTGGAAGGAATCCGTAACCATTATCCTACACAAGAAAGGTGATAAAGCAGATATAAAAAACTACCGTCCTATAACACTCCTCAATGTAATGTATAAACTCCTAACAAAATTTTTATCCAATAGGTTGACGACAAAACTCGACGGATACCAGTCGAAAGAACAAGCTGGTTTTAGAAAGGAATTCAGCACAAGTGACCATTTACTAAATATGAAAATACTTATAGAACGAGCAAGTGTTCATAGATTTCGAAAAGGCTTTCGACAGTGTCGAACATTGGGCAGTGAAAAGTTCTTTGATTAACAGCAGAATTGACCACAGATATACGGAACTAATAGCCAATATATATATAAGGAAGCCAAAAAAACAATTAAAGTATATGAAGGAACAAAATCAATACAAATAAATAGAGGCGTGAGACAGGATGACACAATATCACCGAAACTTTTCAATCAGGCTCTAGAAGATAATTTAAAAGATTAGAATGGGAAGAAAAAGGTATAAAAATTTATGGACAACGCTTGAACCATCTAAGGTATGCTGATGACATCGAATTGATAACCAATAAAAAAGAAGAATTATTTGAAATGATGAAAGAACTGGACATAGAAGCTGGAAAGATAGGCCTTAATATGAATTACAGCAAGACTTAAATCATAACAAATACAGATGAAGACATCAGAATGAGGATCGGGCAAGATGAAATAGAACAAGTTCAGGATTACTATAAAAGGTATAACTATACAGGTCAAACTATAAAACTTCCACATATCCACAGCATCTTAAGACCAAAGTATATAATCAATGCGTACTCTCTGTTCTCACTTATGGTTCCCAAACGTGGACATTTACAAAAGCAAAAATGGACAAAATCATAAAAACCCAAACAGCAATGGAAAGACAAATGTTGCACATAAGACTAATGGATAGAAAGAGAAACAAGTAGATAAGAGATAAAACAAAAGTGAGGGATGTTAGACAAGAAGTTGCAAAATTGAAATGGAGATTTGCCGGACACAATATAAGACAAAAAGAAGACCGATGGAACAAAATTCGTATAAGTTACCATGGGAATATAAACGAAGCAGAGGAAGGCCCCAAATGAGATGGGTAGATGATATCAAGAAGCACGTGGGCTCTAGGTGGATGACCGTAGCGACAGACAGAGAAGAATGGAAAAGGATTGGGGAGGCCTATGTCCAAAGATGGACCGAAGAAGGCTAATTAGATATATAGACAGAGAAAAAAGATTTTGGTGTATCGTGGTACATCTTATTAAAAATATTTAAAATTATCCAAAAGGATTACAAATCTCAAAACGTTTTGGCCCATTAGTACCATCATCAGTGAAACATTTTAAAAGTAGTTGAAACTAGCTACGAAAATAGGTGTGAAAACCTTTGTATTACATAGCAGTTATATAAAAAAGCATTCAAGCAGTGTCTACTATCAATTATGACATACGATTGCGAAACTTGGCCACCAAAGAAAGAAATAATAGCGAAAGTTAAGCCTTTCAAAGGTCATTGGAGCGATGCATGCTAGATATAACAAAGAGAGATCGAAAGAGAATAGAATGTATCAGACAGAAAACCAAGGTCACTAATGTAATCCACAGAATTAAATCTTTAAAATGGCAGTGGACGGGACATTTAGCGAGAGGAACTGACAATAGGTGGTCCACTTGAATTACACCGTGGTATCCAAGATGCGTCAATATTATGGCAAAAGATTATTACAAAAAAAAATGTAAATGATGATGCAGAAAAGTGATATATATCCACTATGTATCAAAATGGAATATCGACATCCTAGAAATCTTTAAAAATTTAATGTTATCAGAATGATAGCTAATGCTCTCATCTTGAAAGTCAATTACGCAAAAGAACAGATTATCATCTTCAGTCAAAAATATGCCCTTAAACTCAGATATCATCCTAACAATCCAGCACTAACCTTGATGAGAACACCAAATAACCCAAGCGAAACATCATACATGACTTGCTGACGATATTCTAGTACAATATATTTTACTGAAAACATCGATGATGTTCTGTTCAATAAAAGTGCAACGGAAATATACAGTGTAGAAACCATTTATGGAATAAAATTGTTTGTATCCCTATTTAAAAAATATATATAAAAAACGCTGAGCTTTCAAAAATATATACAGGGTGTTTCATTAAAAAATAAAGATGATGCTAGATTTGAGTGAATCACCCTGTACATTCAAATGTATATTTAAAAAGCGCAAATTTGAAATTAAAAGTTGACGGATCCCAGCGTTTCTGTTATTTTTTAAAATAAGGACACAAACAATTTATTCCACAAGTGATTTCCACAGGGTATAAATTTTAAGACCCTTCACCCTTTATTATTTATAAACGATCCTACATGATATAGTTCGTTGAGATATAAACCACGATAAAACACAATACCACAATAAAAACAGCCAAAATCGAATATCTTGGTTACATCATGAGGAACAGCGAAAGATATGGGTGGCTGCAATTAATTCTACCAGGAAAAGTAGAAGGAAAACGAGGACCAAGAAGCCGAAGGATTTTCTGGCTGAAAAATCTACGTACGTGGTTCAACATAACAACCACAAATCTTTTCAGAGCAGCAGTTTGCAAAATACAGTCAGTGGCGCACCCAGAATTTGCCTGAGGGGGGTTTCGAAATTTTTTTATACTACCTCCATTTTGAGTCCCTAAAATTTGGGTTTTAGTTTAATTTAAAGTAACAAAGTAAATACAATACATTTTGGAGACGGCTATCGCCCTATTCCCATTCTCCTCCGCCAATCCTTACGGTACAAGGCATGGTCCTCCTCCAAACCTCTCGATTCCACCTCTCTTCTAATTCCTTCATTCCATCGCGTCGAGGTCGACTTCTTTTTCTTCTTCCAGGGCGCTTCCATCTATGAAGTTTTTGGAACTAACGTTCGTCAGGCATTCTCAATAGGTGTTCAAACCATTTTAAACCTCTTCTTTCTATTCTTTCAATGACCGTTTTTGTAGCATTCATGATATTTCTTATAGATTCGTTGGTCTGCCTTTCCAGCCTTGATGTTCTAGCACTTCTTCTTAAATAATCCATTTCAACTGCCAACAATCTTCTCTTCAGGTCTGCATTAATTGTCCATACTTCAGAGCCATAACAAAGAACTAATTCAACCATGATTTGCTTTTTTTTTGTTCCTTTTGAGTTCAGACATCCTACAATTTTACGTCCCTGATTAATTCGGTGTTTAATTTCGGTTTTTCCCAAGCCGTTCTTATCAATTAGTGCACCTAAATATTTAAAATTTTCCACTTGTTTGATTTCCACGTCCTCGTCTATCAACACTTCAAACCTTGCATCTGAATTAATAACTAAATATTCTGTTTTTTTTCATGCTGACTTGTAACCCCCATTTTACATATTCTCTGTATAGACGCTGTATCATAAATTTTAGATCATAAGAATCTTGAGCTAGGACGACTAGGACGCTAAGTTCAGGGAGAACAGTACGTCATTTCCTATGGGAATTTCCATTCCCTGGCAGCGGTTTTTCCAATTTTGGAGGGCTATCTCAATATATAAATTAAATAGTAAGGGTGGCATACTGCATCCTTGTCTTAGTCCTTTAGTTACTTTTATTGGCTCTGATAGTCTATTTTTGATTTTTAGGTAAGTAGTGTTATCCCTGTGTACTTCTGTGATTATTCCTAAAATGTGTGGACTAATTTGTATTGTTTGCCAATTGTAGTATTGGACAAAGTATTGTCCATTGGACTAATTTTCGTGTGGCATTTTAAAGAAATTACTATTTTAATGGGAATAAACCACAAATGAAAGTTAAAATAAGTTTATTGACGTTTGACATTAATGTTTGTATTTTGAGAACGAATTCGAAGTGGAGATTCAAACGTCAATAAACTTATTTTAACTTTCAATTGTGGCTTATTCCCATTAAAATAGTAATTACATCTTATCTCTGTCGTTGGTCCGGTTGGTGTTTCTCTTCTTCTTCTTTCTTTTTAATGACTGTTCAGATGTAATTGTGAACACTATTCCATCCCTCCGTACTTCCCGTCATCTTCACAATCATCTCTCTTACAGTCACAGGGTTCATACCTATTTCTTTATACATTCTGTTTCTTTCCACTGTACCTCTATTACACTCCAGCATTGTGTGAGTAACAGTGTCGGAGTATTCGTAGTATAGGCATCTGTCTGTATCTGTCTTTCTGAACCTATGAAGATACGCCCTAAAACAGAAAATCTACCCGGTCCCTTAGGCTCGGGATCAGCATCTTGGTCCACTGGGCAACATCTTCCTTGTTGTTCCACTCTCCTTGCCATCTTTCCATTGATCTTTCCCTTTCTTCTTTTTTTATAGCTGTTGTCAAATTCTCTCTTCTTTCATAGATATGTCTATTTTCTACTGCTAACACATGCAGAGGAACACAACCCGTGATAGTCCACAAGGCCGCCGTAGATACAGTCCTGTAGGCGCATGCTACTCGCAACAGACTCGTTCTGTCTACTTTTGTCATGAGCTTAATAATAGGTATCTATATCTATTAATAAACAATAGTATATATTATTGTGTATTAATTATTGTATATTTATACAATAATTATTGTATTCTACATATTTAAAGTGGTAATTTAATTATTAAATTATCGTTTGGGATTTTTTGTATTGTGTGTGAAAGAAAAGTTATATTTTTTACTTTGGATGCCCTGGGGGGGTTTAACCCCCAAAACCCCCCTGGGTGCGCCACAGAATACAGATTGCCATGATGGTCGTCAACATCCGAAACGGATAGGCACTACAAGAAGAAGAAGAGATCAGGTCCTCAAGGAGCTTTTAAAAATATAAAAATATACATTGTGCCTCGTTAAAAATAAAGATTATGAACAAAGCATGCTAGACTTGCGTGAATCGTCCTATACATTTAAATTTATGTTTAATAAAGTTAGCGGATCTTAGCGTTTTTTATAATTTTTTAAAATAGGGACACATAATTTTATTCCATAAAGTGGTTTCGACACAGTATGAAATCAATTATGAATTCATAATGATCGCATTACGAATCCGATCAAAAAACGTTATTTGTAGTGTATTGAGAAGAATGGTAAACATTTTGAACACTTATGTAAATACATCATTTTTTTGTATGCCCACCCCTAACCTCTGTGGATTTGATCAGCTACTACTGTATTTATGATATGTTCTAATATATTTTGAACATGATTGGCAGAACATACAACCCTGGTAGTTCCTTCAACTTATCTTGGTCTATGATCTATTTATATGACTCTTTATTCCTAATATAGTCTTGAATCTCTTGCACCTAGCTTTTTGCTTTATACCTAGTTTGATGAGACGGATTTACCGTTTATATTTAAATTTGTCTAATTAGCTTGTTAAGTTAATAGTTTTCAGACTCGTTGAAAACACATGATTATAGAAACTGAAGCTTTAAGTTTGTTTTCTTTGAAAGCTAAACTCGAGCCAAGATCTATATAATTATAAACGACTTATTTTTAGACGAACCTCCCAAGAAATTGTGAGATAGTATTTCGACTGTAACGAATATAATTAAAGCTTTAACATATTGTATATAGAATGTCCCGTTTCCTTATATCATTTAGCTTTAGGTAATGGTAAACGTCTATTATTCTTACGGAGAATTTTTATAAGAATAAATACCAGGTTATTGATCTGTTAGACTATATATGATTTCACTAACTGTTCTTGCATGTTCGCACCACTTTAATATTTTCAATATATGTTATAACTAGTTTTTTGTTAAATATTATGTTTATAAGGGATTAAATCACAATTGATTGTAATCGAAGTCATAAACCGCAAGACCACTAAGTGTCAGGATAAACGAGCATAAAATATACATCAATAGCAGAGACTTCGGTAAATCACAGATTTGTCAGAAAAATGTATAACAAACTCAACCGCAGAATGTAGCAGGCCTTGGTTACCAATACTAAAAGATTTGAGTAACAATAATATACCAAAAGTAGCGGATTAATAAAAAGTCGGGCAAAGTCAGTATCATGCACAATAAAAGCATGGCTAGTTGCCTAAAAGATTAAGGCCAAAGTAAGTCACCTGTTAGTTTTAAAAAACGTAACCGCTCAACAACTTTTAGTGCGGTTAGTCGTTTCTCGTTGGTTTTCCCATTAATTTGCAATTTTTCTTTCATGTCTTTAGTAATAATAGTAATAATAATAATAAATGAATGGCTTAAATCACACTATTTCTAATCCGCAGGAAATACCATCTTTTCTAACTGAGGGAACAACCTATTTAATACCAAAGGATCAAAATAACACCCAAGATCCAACCAAGTATCGTCCAATTACTTGTCTTCCAACTTTGTATAAATTGGTCACATCCTGTGTAGCCCGGCGAATCAACCAACACTGTGCTCAGAGCCTCAACAGAAAGGATGCACTAAGGGTTCCATGGGCTGCAAAGAGCAACTTACCATCGACACATCGACTCACCGGTCATTTCTAACCAAGCATATAGCAAAAAAAATGAATCTCTTTACTGCTTTCATCGACTACAAGAACGCGTTTGATTCAGTGCCGCATGAATGGCTTATAGATAAATTAAAAATATATAAGTCGATGATAACATAGTGACCTTTTTAAAACATATATAATGTCAAATTGGAAGACAAAAATTCACCTCCAAATACATAGTAAAAACAATATCGAAACTGAAAATATTGCAATTAACCGGGGCCTATTCCAAGGAGATTCGTTGAGTCCACTGTGGTTTTATCTAGCGATGAACCCCCATTCCAGCTGCTGAACTCAACTCACACAGGTTTTAGCATAAAAAATAACACTACTGTTGTGGCAAAACTTAATCATCTATTGTATATGGATGATTTAAAACTATTGGCTTCCACTCGAAGCCACTTGGATCAGATGCTGAAAACAGTAGAAAATTTCTCTAATGATATTAGTATGCACTTCGGTCTTCACAATTGCCGTGTCTTAAATATAATCAAAGGAAAGGTTCAGCCCCGTGGATTCGATATGCAAAACGGTCAGAACATCGAGGCTATGGGTGAAAATGATATGTATAAATACCTCGGAATAAAGCAAGCGCGGAAAATTGACTATAAGCAAATGAAAACTGAGATAACTACTGAGTTTATACGAAGGGTAAAACAGCTGCTTCCTTTACACCTTAACAGTTAAAATTATTCTACTTAGCTACTTATTTGGTATTGTTAAGTGGACAAAAACGGATATAGAAAATCTTCGGCGAAAAGTACGAACACACCTCACAAAACTACAAAAACATCATCCTCGAAGTGCAGTAGAAAGAACGACGTTACCGCGGTATTTAGGAGGGCAAGAACTTATGGATATACGTAAGCGACTAGAAAAACAGATTACTAATTTAAGAACTTATTTTCAGGCGCAGGCTGAGACATCTACTCTACATCGTGCGATTTGTGCTGTAAATGATACAACACCGATCAAACTGAGGGAATCAGAAATGCGCGTAAGTTATCTTACTAAGGACAAAAAAATTCGCACCTGTATGGGTAAACCTCTGCATGGGCGACATCCCAATGAGATCAGTCAAGACCATGTCGACAATATAGCGTCGAACTATTGGCTGACATCAGGAAAGATGTTCCCTGAAGCAGAACTTTCATTACTCGCCATTCAGGATCAGGTTATACCAACCGAAAATTACCTGAAATATATCGTCAAAGACCCTCAGATCCAAAATAACAAATGCCGATATGGATGTCAAGCTCAAGAAACCATCTTACCGGAGACTGCCAGGCATTTGATGCAAGTAAATATAAGGAACGACATGACTCAGTGGGAGAGATCCTTCATCAAGAGATAGCCATCAAACTGGGACTTCTCCAAACAAACCATCTCCCATATTACCAATACGTTCCTGAGAGAGTATACTTGAGAATGACAACTACAAACTATACTGGGACCGCACTGTGCTCACGTACCAAACAGTGGTGGACCAGATTTCATACTAGTTAATAAACTAAAGGAACAAATAACACTAATTGATGTGACGATACCCAACAACAATAATCTTCATGTTAAACAGAACGAAAGAATCGCCAAGTACAGGGATCTGAAAATTCAAACACGAAGAAGGTGGAGAATGGAAAGTACCCAGACAATACCTATTATTCTCTCTACTACTGGAGTCATTCCGCAGAACCTCCTGGAAAACATAAAAAAGCTAGGTCTGATAAACATCTCTACAAGACTATGCAGAAAGCTGTACTACTCTAAACGACCAGATGTGTACGGAAATTTTTGGGAGATACTCCAGCATACAAAGTCAGATAGGGCTCGATGATACGAAAAGAGTCACCAGAGCTCAATCCTTCTGATACCGTAGGTATCTGAGCGCATACCCTTTGAGCGAGTGAGAGCCGCAAGGCTAAATCTATAATAATAATAAATGAATGGTTTATATTGAAAATATATAATGTCGATGATAATATAGTGACCTTTTTAAATGACGGAGTGGAAGACTAAAATTCACCTTAAAATAAATGATCAAAATAACATCGAAACTGAAGATATCCTAATTAACCGGGGCATTTTCCAAGGGGACTCGTTGACTCCACTTTGGCTAGCGATGAACCCACTATCTCAGCTACTAAACTTCACTGACTCAGGTTTCACCTTTCTAAACAAGAAAAAATACGCACCTGGATGAGTAAACCTCTGATCCACAAGGAATCTACGTTCCTGTATTTTGCTGTATACCATATATTAAAAAATTAATTAAAATCCTTTGTAAAAGGTATATATTTAAAAACCCAAACGGGCTGTGTTAGACAAAACGTTTTCGGAATACATCATTCCATCATCGGTGTCTAGGAGTACATGAATGTAGCCACTAAATATATGGGTAAAAACCCGTTAACAAATAATTAGTTACATTTGTTCGACATTATATCTTATAAATACTTAGGATGTTAAAGTTACCGTTGGATTAGGTAACATGGCGACATATGACTCCTCGTTGAAGTTGCAAGTCCTGAGACGGTGTACCTACGAGGACTTTATGGAAGCAACTCATTTAATTAATTTTTTAAACCTCTGATATGGATGAGTGATATTTCAATGAGATGAGCCAAGAATATGCCGACAATACAGTGTCGCATTATTGGTTAACATCACGACATATGTTTCCCGAGACTGGGGTTTCTTGCTTGTCATTCAGGATCAGGTTATTCCAACTAAAAATTACCCAAAATATATTATTAAAGACACTTAAGGTTCAAAACGATATGGCCGATATGGCTAGCCTAAGAAACCATCCAACATCTTACCGGGGGCTGCCAAGCGTTTGTCGGTACTGATTATAAAGAACGCAATGAGTAACTACGAAAGATTATTCACCAGTACTTAGATAACAAACTAGAACTTCTCCAAACCGACCATCTCTCTTATTATCAATACGTCCCTTACATAATGATAGAAAACGACCTGTGGCGAGATCTAGAAATACAAATAAGGAGACAGTAGAGAATGGAAAGTACCCAGACAGTACCTATTATTCTATCTACTACTGGTGATATTTCGAAAAATCTCCTAGAAAATATAAAATAGCTTATTCTTAGTGAATACCTGTATAAGACTATACAGAAAGCTGTGCTACTCTCGACTCCAAATGCGTAGGTACGAACATTTTTGGGAGATACTCCAACGGACCAACTCACCTAGGGCTCGATAACACGGAAAGAGTCCAACCAGAGCTCAACCTTTTGATACCGTAGGCATCTGGGATGAGTAATTCTTCCCTTAGAGGGAGTGTAAGCCATATGGCTAAATCTGGGATAATAATAATAGTATCTTTTCCAAATTTATTTTGAAGAGTTTTGGAGGGTCGGGCTTTCTATGGCATCTTAATAAAAAATTTTAGTTTTACTTGAAATTAGCCACAATTTTAGTTTCAAATAAGTTTATTTTAACTTTTTGATTTCCACTTCGGAAATTCCCAGTAAAATTAATCCATTGTATGAGTTAAAATATTTGTGACATGTGAGAAATGACAAATATAATCTACTGCAGTTGATTATCAAACGCAAAACTAATGGCAAACGTGGTTGAGATAAAAATGACATTATGGCTCAGGAATCTGCGTCAATGGTATCAAGTTACATCAGGTTAATATTCTGAGCAGCAGCACAATAATGAAGATCATGTAATTGGTTCTCAACGTTCTAAAAGGAAATGTTACTTGAAGAAGCAGATCAGTTGTTCTAGCGTGTAAGCATGGTCAATGCATGATACACCTGTCACATAATCTGTATGGTCTTTACCCATTTTGCCCAATGTCGGTATTTTTCCGTTCGTTATATTTTTGTATAGTATTTCAATCCACGATAATACGCTTATTACACTATAGTTCAGGAATCGTGTTACAGTTTTTTATCGACTCTAATATCAATACCGAACGCCACTAGCTTTGCGAGATCACATCCAACTTATGCAGTCAAATTCCTATGTTTCAATCCTATTTTAAATGAAAAACTCCTACCTTGAAAAAGTACAGCAACTTAAAACCAGGTCAAAACACAAAACACTCAATAGCCCGCAATATCTCACCACAAGGACGAAAAAAACAATTGCCTTATTTATGAAATTTAATTTTGGACGTTGAATTCACCAGAAACCGCAGCATCGATCTGCACGTTGTTAGTCAACGTGGAAGATACTTTGTAGTGGCTATCGTGAAGTGCGGAAAAATAATTAAAGGGAATAGGGGGGAATAAAAAACTAGAAACAGGGATGAATAAACACCACAGGTGTATAGGAACACGGGTGGCTAACCAATCATCTGATTAAGATGTTCTCGGGGTATGGTTGTTTCGGCTCCTGTCTAAAACGGATTGACAAGAAGACTCACGGGTATATACATTACAAAGAGAGGTGTAAGCACAATCTGGTTGTATGCGAAGCTATATGAGTTAATAACTAAAATGTGAACTGGGCTTAGATGAGAAAGTCGCAGTGGAGGTGTTAGTTGTACTAATGAGTAGTATTATGATTATTGATTAAGATAGATTGGAACTTCTTGAATCGTATGATTGCTGTGGTAATTAATGACAGAGATGAAGTAGATATATATGAGTAGATGAGGGAATAGTCAACGTTGTAGGTTTTTAGTGGGTAGAAATCCCAATTACTATCCGGCATATACTGTGTTTTTGAAGATTTTCTTTCCTTCTATCAAAAAATAGATCAAACACACAACCCATCCCCTTATCCTGGAATTACATACCATCTGTCTTCTGACAGATGAATGTATGAAAAATAGAAGAATCTTTTTTTCTGTTCTGATTTTAAAAGAAGAGCAAAAAAACTTTCCAAATATAAGCCATAAAACATATTCATTTTTGATTTTTTCATCTATTTAAGCATTTCTATTTCTGCAGCATGCCTTTATTATTGCTTTTTATATAATTGCCATACATTATACCAAATCTTACTTTGACCTTTTGATTTCCCTTCATTTTGTTCATATATATTAAAATTAAATATAAAACATAAACTGGGTATCTAACTAATTTTTTTATAATATTTACATTTAAATTTAAATCTTACCTGGAAATCTGGCGATTCTGGAATAAGGAATCCCTCCCTCAACCATTGGATGGTGGGCTTAGGTTTTCCAGCGATAGTAGTCTTGAATTGAGCAGGGCTACCTTCAGGTACAGTAACGTCTTTCATTGGGGTTAGTGACGGTGCAACTTCTTGCGTTTCTGGTGCAATAACTTTCAACTTAGCTTGAGTACTAACTGCGCCTGCAGGATTTTCAGCAACGCATTTGTAGACTCCTTCATCTTCAGGGAAAGCTTCTGAGATCTTTAATGTACAGAAGTCCCCTTCTTTGGTCATTTGGAAGTATTTAGATGGCTTGATGACCTTATCAGCCTTTTGCCACTTAATAACTGGGGTTGGTTTAGCAGAAATCTTACATCTGAATACGACAGCCTGTCCTTCTTTAATAGTTTGATCTTTAAGAGGTTCTACAATGACTGGTGCTTTTTCCGCACCGGGAGTTGTGGGTTTCGCGGGTTTCTGGGCAGCTGATGGTGCTGTTACTACACATTCAGCTTCACATCTAGCTTCTCCGGAATTATTGATAGCGACACATTCATATTTACCAGTGTCTTCTGGAACAACTTCAATAATGAGAAGAGTATAGATTTCGTCTTCTTCCAAAGTTTTGTACCTTATATCAGACACAATTTTCTTTCCGTTTTTCAACCAGTACACATCAATAGGTTTGGTACCGTCTATTTTAGCATCGAATCTTACTAGTTGTCCTACATTAGCTTTGGTACTTTGAATTGTGGCAGTGAAGCTAGGTGGAACAGCACCACGTGTACCATGTCTTCGTCTTTCTTGTACTACCAAGTTGGCACTGCATTTAGCGGTACCTCCTCTATTTTCAGCAACAACACTGAACACACCAGAGTCCTCCATAAATACTTGTCTAAGTTGAAGGATAGATTTAGTACTGAAGGTATAAACTTTAAGATCTGGTGAGCTGGTAATGGGGAAATCTTCCCTGAACCATGTAATTTTGGGTAACGGATCACCATCAAATTCAACCTCAAATTTGGCAGAATCATTTTCGAATGCCCTTACTGGCTTAATCTTTTTGGTAAAGACTGGAGGATTAGATGGCAGTACTTGGCCTTGGACTACTCTTTCTGTGGTCTTTGCTTTGTGTTCAACGTCAGTCGTTTCAGTCGCTGTGATATTTCTTGTAATTTCTAGATCGCCCTTTTGTTCTTTTTGAACCTGTTTCTGTTTAGTGACGTGGATTTCTCTACCGTGTACTCCAGTTTCAGTTGGATCTGGTGGATAAGCTCCTTGTTTAGAGTCGATCTCTACTTCGTGCTGTATGAACTCCTGACCTTTGTCGGTCTTTCTCAACCGGACTTGGTCTTTGTGTGGCATAGGCTTGGCTTGTTCCGCTTTTGGTAGACGGGGAACTGGTGCTAAGTTGATGTCATAGTTTGGTTTTTCGTCACTGGAATAAAAAAATTAAATAAGTAATAAAATAATATTTTGTCAAATAAAGTAAATAAAAATTAAATTTTATTTAATGATACATAGATTTATGCGTTTAGAGGACATTTACTAGATCAATTTCTTTCTGGCGTTTATTCCCAACAAAGTAAAATGATTAGATTTTATTTGAAGAATAACAGGTGATGTGGGGCATCAAACTACTATCCTTGGATGTGAGGGAAGGCCAATGAAATACAAAAACAGACATATAATATTAACAGAATAGACAGAAACTTAAATGTGTAGAAAAAGCTTATCCTCGAGAGCATACACAGTCAACTACCACCCGCTTTCCTATAGAATACTTCGACCCAATTAATTCTTTTGTTAAACATATAAAAATAATAAAGATAGAATTGATAAAAGTCGAAGATCATGAATCACTTGTGTTATATGTTCAAAAAATCAGACATAGGTCAGACGGGAAGACGTTTTAAAAAACGAATAACTGAACATACCTACAGCTAATTTTATACACGAAAAAAACTAATTTCACATAAGTGCTAACCATTTAATTATAGAAAATCCGAAATTTAATCATAATTTTAAAATTTTACGTAATGAAAAAAGTAAAAAATTAGACTTTATACACATTTTTTAACTTATTCGCTTTAAAAATACTGACGACTTTATTCTTGACGAACAAATATGTATTGGAAGGTCACCGTTCTTAAGTAATTATCTGCGTTGAACTATTTATTACTATAAGAAGGGAACAAATTCTAACAAAACTTAATGCACAAATCATTAAATCCAGTTACAAAAAATTATGAAAAACAAGAGGCAAAAAAAGTAAAAATAATAAAGATAGTTGTGAGTTTTTAATATTACTCTGATTTTTAATTAGATAATAAAGACAAGTTTATATAAAAAAAATAATGCATATACTTACAGATTTTCTTCATATTGCTGAGCCATTCCTCTGGCGAGAGAGTTGCTAACAATTTTCTCTCCGGGTATAGCGTACTGATGAGATTGTTCACGAAGTCTGATCTCTTTGGAGACCTGTTGGTTTTCAAGTTCCTGTATTTTGTCATAATATTCTTGTCCTTTCTTATCTTTCACGTTCCGCTGCCATTCCGTCTCGGTACCTTTGAATTCTTTGGGTTGGACGTGTTCACCAGTAACGTTCACGCCACCTTCTCTAAGAGCAGTGTTTCGCTCGTCGAATACTCGTTCGAGTTCGGTTTCAGCGCGTTCTTTTTGGTATTCAGTTAGTTCTAGATCGTACCAAGCTAAAGAAATAAATATTTACGTGAGATATTTGTGGTATGTATCAAAGACTTCTCATATAGCAATTCACAATAATACATATTAGAATGGGAAGAGAAGTATCGTTCAGACTATAATAAAAACGCAAAATGCAAATAAAATTCTTTATGTAATAGATACTTCGTTTCTAGAATAAATTATACATGACTTTGCCAGTGTATTGGCAAAAAATTATGACAGAACAATAACAGGGGACTAACGGCAAAATAGCAAGTGAAAAATTAAGTTACTGTATTGAAAAATAAAGTTACTGTTGCAAGGGTGATAAACGCATAGAAACGGTGGGGAACATATACACTTGAACTCTGACGTAATGCACAAGCTTTAAAATTGGCTACGAATTTCTCTTTCTTCGACACGTTTTTTTAAATATTCTTGTTTTTAAACAAAAAATTAAAATCGTCAGTAAAGAGGCTATGCCGTTACGGCGTATTTTCCCATGTAAAATTCCATTAAAAACGTCAAGGTTCATTCTGATTATTTTTGACGCTTTGTTTAATGGGGTAGAACGGCTCGTCAGATCGAGTAATATGACAACGTCACGTTTTTACGTCAAAATATCACGTTTTCACGTCAAAACGTAAAGTGTCACGTAAAAGCATCACGTTTTCACGTCAAAATGTCATGTTGCTTATGATACAACGTTAAGGTCACGTTTTCACGCTAAAACCTGACATTTGACGTGAAAGTGTGACGTTTTGTCATGTACACGTGACATTTTGACGTGAAATGTGACGTTTTTACGTCACACTTGATATTTTGACGTGAGACCCATAAGTTTAACGTTGTGACGTTTTGATATGACTTGATCTGACGAGCCGTTCTGCCCCCACTAGAAAAAGCGTCAAAAATAAGCAAAATGGACCTTAGCGTTTTCTTATGGAATTTTACATGGAAAAATACGCCGTATTGGCATAGACTCTTTATTATCGTCACTCTCGTGATATAATTTGTGCAATTTAAGGAAAAAAGGAAAATATATTGCCGTTGGAGATGAAGCCAGAGCGTTAGGGTCTTGATCTTCCGTTGTATACTAAATTGTATTACAAATATATAAATTTCTAAAAATAAGAAAGTAGGAAGGAGTATGGGATACTTGATGAAAATTATTATCACTATTTTATTCACTATTTTATCCGTGATAAGGAAATTTTATGTTATTGTGAATACTAAAGGGGAGTCTATATTTTACGTGACATTTAAACAAATACATACAATAAACATTTGGCAAATATCGTTATTTTGGAACAAGACTGTCTTATTTTCTTAATAGTTTCTCAATTTTAATATTTTTTAGATAAATGACAGTCTTGTCACAAAGTAGCGGTATCGAGTAACAATGAAATATTATATTTTGAATCAATTAATTGGTTTTCTAAATTGTTTAATTATTTAATATATTTTATTGGAAACTATTCTTTACCATCTTGTCCAATAACATTCAAGGCCAGAAAAGTATTTAATTTAATCAAGAGAAGCAAACATTTTCCACCAATGCTTGTCATAGTAGTTATTGACACTAATCATTACTATATTTCTTATTGCGGTAAATAGTTTACCTTTACTCTTTTCTTCTTCGCCATTCTTATTGTTGGGCAAATTGCACTTTCATACATTTAGGCCAATCTTCTTCTTAACGTGCCCCATCCCTGAGGACATTGTCGATCATCATGGCCCATTTGACTCTATCTGCAGCCGTTCTGAAAAGTTCTATTGACGTTTTCCCACTCCATTGTCTCAGATTCTTCAACCAGGACCTGCGTCTTCTCTCCGGTCCTCTTTTGCCCTCCACCTTCCCTTTTGTGACCGGCCGCATCAATTCGTATTTCTCGTTTCTTAGTATGTGACCAAAGTAGCTCATTTTTTTTTCTTTATAGTGTTGAGTATTTCTTTATCTTTTTTCATTCTTCGTAGCCTTTCCGCATTTGTTATGTGTTGTGTCCAAGATATTTTCTACATTCTTCGATAATACCACATTTCAAAGTTAATGAGTTTTTTCTCTGTCGCCTCTGTAATTGTCCAGGTCTCAACTCCATACAACAGGACAGAGAACACGTAGCATCTCAATACTCTAGTTCTAATTTCGATGTTGAATTTTCCATTGCATAATATTGCTTTCATGTTATTAAAAGCACTTCTAGCTATCTCAATACGCCGTTTTATTTCCGTACTTCTATCCCATTCTTCATTTAGTTCGCAACCTAAGTACTGATATCTGTGCACCCTGCCTAAAAGTTTTCCTTTAGCATAAACACTGTCTTCCTCAATCGTGTTCTTGCTTACCACCATGATTTTTGTTTTATTTGTATTCAGTGCCATTCCATACCTTTCGCAGAATTGGGTAATGCGATTAACCATGGTCTGTAGTCCTTCTCTGCTGTCCGCAAGGAGTATTGTGTCATCTGCTTATCTCAGATCAAGATTATTCAGAAGACTTCCGTTAATAAATATGCCTTCATTTACGTCTTCTAATGCCTCTTTAAACAATTCTTCTGAATACCTATTAAAAAGTAAAGGGGAAAGCACACATCCTTGTCTTACTCCACGATTTATAGGTATTTCTTTCGATTTTTGTTGGTTTATTCGTATTATGGCTTTCTGATATCGGTATAGATTGGCAATGATTCTCACGTCTTTGTCATCTTATTCTGTGTTCTGCAGTATTTTTGTCATTCTTCGGTGTTGTACTTTATGGAAAGCTTTTTCGTGTCGACTAGACATATGAATACGTCGCAATTGACATCTCGACATAGTTCTATTAGTGTTTGTACAGTAAATAATTCTTCTCTGGTGCCAAAGCCTTTTCTGAATCCCAATTGGTTTTCAGCTATTCTATCATCTAGCTTTTTATAGATACGTTCGTGTATCACACGTAAGAACACTTACGAGTACGAATATCATCAAGCTAATTGTCCTTTCCCCTTACACTTCATTGCGTTTGATTTTTTGGGTATTGGAATGAATATTGATATTAATCCTTTTTTCGGAATCTCTCCCGTATAATAAATGCCATTAAATAATTCTATTAGTGTGTCCATATCATTTTTTGTTAATATTCTTAAGATTTCTGTAGGTGTTTCATCAGGTACCATGGTCTTCTCATTTTTTATACGTTTTAGCGCTTTCTCAATTTCGTCTTTGGTGATTGGTCTTAGGCCAGTCAAGAAGAAAAAAAAACAAATGAAAAAATAATTGTTTGCCTATAAAACGCTTCTTATCCATTTTAGAGCAAAATGATTCAAATAAAAGTTCTAGATCGTAAAAAAATCTTTAATTTTATGAGTTTCTAAATTCAAATACATAAATAATTGACCGAGATTAATGGAAAACCCTTTATTTTTGCGGTAATTTAGAAATGTTAATACTTTACTTTTTGCATAATGACACGTAATTCTGAAAGTGGGCCAGATTTTAGACGAAGATCTAAATTCTATTATCCATTTTATATATGGCATATATATAGACTAAGTAAAATGGTACTCGTAAAATACCGCCTGGACGAGCCCCGTTTTTGCTGAGAATGGAACTTCGATTTGAGATTTGAGCGCGCTGAAAAAAAAACGCAGTAGTAGCTTGTTTTTTTTTAATTGCGGTAGCTCGATAAAATAATACGAAGTGTTCTATTTCCACCCCCCGGAAAATCCAAAATTCCCGGAAAAATTAGTAAATTTTTACATAAAAATAAAATTTTATTATTATTTCGTAAGATATATTTAAATTTTATTAATTAATGTTAATTAATACTATACTCCGAAATATCAACCCTGTTCTTACAACTTAATGTTGAATACATTAATCTAAATATTCGCAAAAAAGGCTTTTTTACTGACCATATCTCACTTTGTATTGTATCAAGAATATCTTGTAAAAAATGAATCTTATTTTTCTTTTATAAGTTTAATTTTTGTTTTGCATACTTTTTCGATCAAAGCCATTTTTTTTAAATTATTTATGAAAAACCGTTAAAAACCTGACTTCTTCAATAAAAATTCGCTGTTTTCAACCATAAATAGCTCTAACAGTATTGACTGTCTGAAAAAAGCCAATATAGATAAGTCTATAGAAAAAAGTGGCTTAGAATTTAATCCTCTATCGATTCTCCTCTGATTATTTTGAGCAAAAAATTTCCACCCCAGAGAAGAGGTGTCAACCACCTTTGGGGCGGCAGCACACATCGGAGTTATATAACTTTGTTATTTGATGACTTTCTGAAGTGTAAATATCTCTAGAGTTATTGTTTCAGCAAGTACAATTGTTTATATAATCGCTTTTCGGGATAAACAAATTAAATAACTTATTTGGTCCATCTGGCTAAAATATAGCACACTTCAATAACTCCTTAATTGTCACAATTTCAAGTAGTTAGATTACATGTCGTTGTGCAGAAAAACAAAGTTATTAAGATTTATAAATTACTACAAAAATATGGGTTTTTGCAATTATCTCAGTCAATTATTTATGTATTTTAATTTAGAAACTCGCAAATCAAAGAACTTTTTAAGGTCTACAACTTTTATTTGAACCATTTTGCACTAAAATGTATAAGAAACGTTTTAAAGACAAAAAATAATTGTTTCACTTATGATTGTTCAAAAAAAAAAACAAAGCAAAATCAGCTGTACGTCTTCACGGATTTGTTATAAGCCACCCCTCATATACCTTTTACAACTTTCAAATAGCTGTTTAAGATTTTTACGTGAAATCGATGATTTTGTTCACAGCTAGGGTGGGGTAATTTGCTCTCTCCGTGTTTAGGCCATCGCTCCAGTGGTTCATCTCTTTTCCTAACACGCTTCAGGCCGTCAGTCCATTTAGTTGGTGGGCGTCCTCTGCTCCGTATTGCTTCTTGCCTTGGTCTCCACTCTAAAATACATTTTGTCCATCGGTTGTCTGATAATCTGGCCACGTGTCCTGCCCAATTCCATTTTAACGTCTGTTGTTTTTGTTCTACGAATTATTTCTTCGTTTGGTATTCGGTTTCTCAGAGAGACACCCAACATCTGGCGCTCCATAGCCATCTGAGCCACTTTGTTTTAATACCCAGTCAATAATGTCTTCGATATTTTGTATGTGTGTCTTGTGGTTTCACTTGTATATACCGTTTCTTTTATACACTATCAAATATTTTAGAAACAACTGCGTCAATTAATGGGTAGACGCTATTTTAAAATTGTTGTGTACAAAAACTATTTCCTTTATTCAGATCATATCAACCGATTGGTCAATTGCTATTATAATATTTAATTGTTACATCTATATTGAACTTCGGACAATAAACACAATGCTTATATGGCAGGAGTCATGCAAAAATTACAAAAGCTCACATATATTATTGCATACCTGTTCAGAACTTCTTCAGCACAAAGCTTTATCCGGTTGATAAATGCTCTAAAGCGATAGGTGCTTTAAAGCAGTAATATTCTTGGCTGTTCGAGAAGAATAGGAATTACGGGAAAAGGATCATTGTGGACGGTATCGGGAAGTGGATCAAGATGTTGAAGTTAGTGTAATGTGCGATTATGCGATCTATGCTTGTAGTTAATCGTGGTGGGTGCATTGTGTAAAGTTCAGAGTAGTTCAGTTAAAAAAAGAACACGATTCGACAAAGAGCGTACATAAATTTAAGTCTCACATAATGTTTATAAGAAATTTGAAAGTTTAAGTAAAGAAAAATGAAAAGGAGAGAAGAAAAAAATTAAACAAATAGTTAAAACGTAGATACAGACCAAGAATTTGGTGCAGTTGTAGTAAGAATGTATTTTGTTTCATGTTAGCCCTTTGATAAACCGTGCGTTTGTTAACTTGTGTACCCTCTATATTTGTAAGTATACTGCGTTGATATATTTGTGTGTTTAACTTACGTCTTGGCGAATTCTTAAGAACTCCTCTGTAGTCATCGTGTCTGGGAATAATTGTCAGCTCAGTTTCGGCGATAGCCTCTCCCACTGAGCTGCGAGCAATCACTTCCACTTTACCAGTATCGTACTGGCGAGTTTTTGGTATATCCATGTGGTACATTCCATCGTAGGTGAGTTTATAGCGGGAGCCACTGACAACAGTGTGGCCGTTGATGAGCCACATGACACGTGGACGAGGATGGCCTGTAACTCTACAGCAGAATCTCGCCCATTCTCCTTCTTCGACTGAAACTGGTTCAGGTTTACTGACAAACACTGGTGCTTGTCGTGGTTTAGATTCTTCGGCGGCTTCTTCGGGTACCCTATAATGAACGAAATAAACAGTTTAGTTAAAATACCAAAATTATACCAAAAATAAACTTACACTTGCCAAGCAGCTTCAAGTTCTCTAATCTTTTCGATACTCTTCATTCCTTTGGGTAGTTGAGAGTCATAGATAATGCCTGGTTTGCCAGTTGTTTTAATAACTGCTCTAGTTTCATCCATGCCGTACAAATTGGTAGCTCTACACAAGTATTCGCCGCTGTCTTCTGGATATACCCATCCAAAGTTCATAGCCACGTAACCAAAGTCATAAATTGGTGTAAATCTATTTTCTGTAAAATAAAATATATCATTAGTTATTGTTTCTATGTTGGATATTAAGCGGAATATTTTTGTGAAGCAATATTTATACTACATAACCAAAGAAATAAGTATCAGAGTTTTTCATGGATTTTCTAAAAGACTTTAAAAATATACAGCATGAGAAATGACAGAAAAATTAATAGCAAAAGTTAACTTTAGTGACAAATAATACAGCTATATAACTCGTAGAGACAGAAAATTGAGGAAATGGAAAAACATAAATATTTAAAGAACGAGCGAACTATTCCTACTATTCAAAAAATGAGATAAAACACAGCCAGAAAACTACAGAGGTATAAACTTGTTAAATACTACGCTAAAACTTATAACTAAATTTTTACAAGTGCTAATAAATCAGAGGACAAGTTTAGCAGATGAACAACAGGGTTTTCGTAGTGGAAGATCGTATACAGATGCAATATTCGTTATAAAGCAAATTACTAAGAAATCACTAGAGTATTATAGACCAGCATTTCTGTGTCTGATTGACCTAAAGAAAGCGTTTGACAGAGAAAGACTCAAAGATGTAATTCATCTTCTGTATAATAGAGAAGTTCCCCTAAATATTATAAAAACTATCGAAAACATCTACCGAAACAACAAAATGGAAGGCAGAATAGATGGACCACTTACAGAACCCATAGAAATAGGCAGCGGAACAAGACCAGGGGATTCATTGAGCCGCATTCTCTTCAATTTGATCATGGATGAAATCATCAAAAGCGTTAACAAAAGAAGAGGATACAGAATGGGAAACAAAGAAATAAAAATACTCTGTTACGCAGACGACGCAATATTGATAGCCCAAGATGAAGATAGTTTGCAAAGACTGGTCCACAGATTTAACATAAGAGCAAAATAATTTAATATGACAATCTCATCTCAGAAAACTAAAACAATAGTAGTCAGCAAAGAACCAACCAGATGTAAAATAGAAAATGATGGCATCAGTATTGAACAAGTAATGAAAATAAAATACCTGGGAATTACACTGTCTAGCTATGGAGACCTGGACAAAGAGGTGAGAGATCAAGTACAAAAAGCAAATAGACTGGCAGGATGCCTTATTAACACTATATGGCGAAACAGACACATTAACACTGAGATGAAGTCAAGAATTTATAAAGCCAGTGTGAGACCAATAATGACATATGCCTTAGAGACAAGGCCCGACACTTAGCAAAAAAATTGGATTCCAGTGGAGAAAAGCAGAAGACAATAGAAAAGTATCGATTAAGAAATATTTACGAAAATTAAAAAAATATAAAAAGGAAGGACGAATCATAATATATTGCGATGAAACCTATATCTACAGTTCCCATATGGTACCAAAGACGTGGGACGATGACAAAAATAAATGTTTGAAATCTCTAGTGCCCAAGGTAAGACGTACAAACTTTACACAATGGTTCAAAGAAAAATGTATCCCTGATGCTCCAAAAAAGCGTTTTAGTTATAGATAATGCCTCCTACCACAATGTACAGATGGATCCTAGCCCAAATTTTTCGTGGAAAAAAGCAGCTGTGGCTAACGCAACGGGGTATTTAATATGAAACCAATGCTTTTAAGGTCGCAAGTCGAAAACATCCTATAAAAGATATATTGTTGACACGTTTATAGCGGAACATGACATTTTGACATTGCTTTACTACCTTACCACCCGGAGCTGAACCCCATTGAAATAATATGGGCACTAGTAAAGAATGAACTAGCAACCTGTAATGCCTCATTCAAATTAGTTGATGTATGGCATTCAACAGAAGAAAAATTTCACAATCTCACATCTTTTCTTGAGAATGATATAAAAATATCTCGATATCTTCGAAGTATTCAATCCGACAGTGTGACTTTGACTGTTCATTAATAAAATAAGTTGAGGCGATGTTTTTTTTTTTATTTTAAGAAATTTGCGCAGATATTTTCAAGATCATAGCCATTTAGGAAATTCACAAGCTCTGGTATGAAAATTGGGAAATTCCATCTCGATGCTCAAGATATATAACACTATTACAAATAAAGTCGCTACGCTTGAAACGTTTGCATGGAAAAGAGGATTAAAAAATAGAAATATTAGCACATAATGATACGGTAATTAAAGAAAAATAGACATATGATATAATACTTACTATGTGGTAAAGGTTTGCCGTTGAGGAACCATTCAACTTTCATGTTTGGATCACCAACAGGAGCTAACTGACATTCAAATTTAGTAGTTTGCATCTCAACCAAATCAGTTTGATCTTTAATTTGGGTTACAAACCGTGGAGGTTGTCTCTTTTCCACATCATACAAGTCGTCTTCTGTAAGATGGATTTCGGAAGTATACTTTTTAATAGCTGCTTCCATTTGCATAAGAGTTTCAGATTTTTTCATTCCTTTTGGTACTTGGTTCTGTAGGATAATGTTAGGAAGTTTTTTACAAGAGACACTGGCCTTGGTAAAGTCCTCTCCGTAATCATTGACTGCTCTACATACATATTCTCCCGAATCTTCAGCGTATACATACAATATATCAAGAGAAACAAATCCAAGATCAAAGACAGTTCTGTAACGGTGCCCTGAGGGCAATAATTTACCATTTCTATACCACTCGATCCTAAGCTTAGGATCATCTTTTGGTTCAACGGTGCATTCGAAATGAACCGATTCAGATTCTTCAACAGTTGAAGATTCAATTTGTGTGACAAATTTAGGAGGAGAGTAGGTCTTTTCTTTTTCGGGTGCTTGAGAAATTGGACCTTTTTCGAGTTCTTTTAGTTTTTCGGCGCTCATACCAGAAGGAAGTTGACTTTCAGTATCGATACTCTTCTTGGTCTTTGAAGTAACAGTAGCTTTTGTAGTAGCTGTTCCCCATTTGTTAGTAGCTCTACATATGTATTCACCAGCATCTCTGGAATAAGAATAGTCAATATCCAAGGAAATAAAACCAAAATCGTTGATTTGATGGACTCTGGAACCTGTAGCGAATGGTCTGCCATTGTGGAACCAGTCAATTCTCATCGTTGGATCATTTACTGGTTCAACTCTACAATCAAAATGAATTGGTCCACCTTCTGGTACATCAATGTTATCTTTAACTTCCACTGTGAATCTGGGTGGATTAGGTTGTTCTTCTTCAGAGAGTAACTCTTCTTTCTTGTGAAGCATTTCTTCAAGTTTTTGAATGCTTTGTGTACCAGTGCGGAAGTTCGAAGGCAATTGTGGTTCCATTATAATTCCTTGTCTGCCTTTAACCTGTAATTGACAAGAGACAGTAGCTTCACCATGTCTGTTTGTTGCTTTGCAAGTGTATAAGCCGGAGTCTCTTTGATAAACTCCCGATACTTCTAAGATAACGAAACCAAAATCATTGATTGTCTTAATTCTTGAACCAGCCCATAATGGTTTGCCATTGTGGAACCATTCAACCCTCATACTTTGGTCATTAACAGGTATTAATCTGCACTCGAAGTGAGCAAGTCCATTTTCATTTAATACTAAATCAGAAGGAGATGTGATGAATTCTGGAGGTCTGCCTGTATCGTCATCTGGAGTAAGTTGAGATGGAGCAACACCAAGTCCTTCAAGTTCAGCAATTTTATCAATAGTTCCCTCCATACCTTTAGGTAATTGGGATTCAAGAATAATACTTCTTTTACCCGATACCTTCATTGATGCTGTTGTAACAGCCTCACCATATTCATTAATAGCCCTGCAAGAGTATTCTCCCGAATCTTCTGGATAAACGGGCGATATTTCAAGAATAACAAAACCAAAGTCGCAGAAAGTACGGAATCTTGATCCAGTTCTGAGAGGTTTGCCATTCCAGAACCATTCAACTTTGAGTTTAGGATCGTCAGTTGGTGTGAGTCTGGCTTCAAAGTGGGAGTTTTCACCTTCTCTCAGACTATCGATGTTTGATAGTGGAACTGTGAATACGGGAGCTTTTCCAACCCTTGTATCTTCCTTTTCATCTCGTGTTCGTATCATAGCGTCTTCTAGAGTTTGTATTTTCTCTAGACCACCTTCCATGCCCTAAAATCAAAGATATGTTTTAATACAAAAAAATTATAACTTATTCTTTTTCAATAACTTAAGTAATGAAAAAAGTAAAAGAAACTTACCCGCGGGAGTTGCGAGTCCAGGATTAAGTTCGTCTTTGATACGCATTTCAAATTGGCTTTGGTAGAGTCCTGGCCATATTTATTGTAAGCTCTGCATTCATATTCTCCTGAGTTTTCTTCATAACAGTAAAGAATATCAAGAATAACAATACCGAAATCATGGAAGGTGCGGTATCTATGGCCGTGGGGTAGTTTTTTACCATTATAATACCATTCGACTACCAAGTCTGGATCTGTAACTGGTGTAAGTCGGGCTTCAAAGTGAGCGCTCTGCCCTTCAACAAGTTTTGTGACATCTTGAATATGTGTGATGAATTTAGGAGGTTCAGTAACAGGAGTTGATGGGGCTTGAGCATGTTGACCTTGCATGCTTTCTAATTCTCTAATCTTAGCTAAAGATTCTGGTTGAAGACTGTCTGTAAATACTCCACCTCTTCCATGTGCAGCAATTGTAGCTTTAGTAAAGTCCTCACCGTATTTGTTATAAGCTCTGCAGACATATTCTCCTGAATCGTGATTTTGAATATACGAGATATCCATAACAACAAAACCGAAATCGGACACAGATTTTATTCTGTTCTTATCTAAAATTGGTTGTCCGTTGTGGTACCATTCAACTTTAAGATCTGGGTCGTTTACTGGAATTAAAGTACATTCGAAATGAGCAGATTGTCCATCTTTAAGACCAACAATATCTTTAATGTGAGTAGTAAACTTAGGTGGCTGACCACCAGTTTTTTCAGTGCATTGTAAAGTAACGCTTTGCTCAGCTCTTCCCCACTTGTTGGTTGCAACACAGGTATAAGTTCCAGAATCTTCAATCTTAGTACCTAAAATTTCTAATACTACCATTCCAAAGGCATGTACTGTTCTGAATCTATGGGAAGCTTCTATGGTCTTTCCATTATAGAACCATTCTACAGTCATAGTCTGGTCACCTACTGGAGTCAAACCAGCTTCAAAGTGAGCAATTTCTCCCTCTTTGACATTATTAAGAGGAGTAAATTCGGAAGTAAAGACAGGTGCGTGTCCTTCATCGGATTCTGCTTGTGGTAGGTCGGGTCTGTGCAAAGAATCTTCCAAATCTTGGATCTTTTCAAGACCTTCTTGTCCTTTAGGATGTTGAGTTCTTTCTATGAGATTTGATTTACTAGTGCAGTAAATTGTTGTAGACGTAAAAGCTTCTCCAGATTTGTTGGAAGCTTTACAAGTATAAATACCTTGATCTCTTTCATATACGTCAGTGACATCTAATGTTACGAAACCAAAATCTTGGGTAAATTTGAATCTGCTACCATGATCAATAGATTTTCCGTTAAAGAACCATTCGATTTTCATGTTAGGATCTTCTTTTGGTTCTACGGTGCCTTCCAAATGCAATGGTTGTCCTTCTGCTAAATGGAATTCGGGATTTAGTGGTATTATCCATACAGGTTTACCGTAATCTTTTTCAGGTGCAGAAGTTTGTCTCCTGTATTTACCAGCAATTGCGTCTTCTACATCTTCGATGGCCTCTAATCCAGCTTTACCTTGAGGATGTTGTGTATCTAGATATATATTTTGTTTAGCAATGCAACGTAATGATCCAGAAGTTGTTGCAGATCCCTTGCTGTTGGTTGCCTTGCAAGTGTATATTCCAGAATCTGACTCATAAGCATATGTGATATCTAAAGCAACATATCCAAAGTCATAGGTTGACTTATATTTGGAACCAGTAGGTAAAGGTTTGCCATTAACGAACCATTCTATTTTAAGAGTGGGATCTTTAGATGGTTCTACGTTACATTCGAAGTGAACATTATCTCCTTCCATGCATTCTACATTATTAAGATGAGTAATAAATATGGGTAGTTCATACACTGGTTCAGGAGTATCTTTCTTGACGTCTGATGGTCTTTCAAGAGCTTCAAGTTTAGGTATAGCATCTGGATGAAGAGTTTGTCCCAACAACCAATGCCTGTCTTCAATCTTTAGGGAACATGTAGATATTGCTTCTCCAAGTTTGTTAGTTGCTTTGCAAGTATAAATTGCAGAGTCATCTTCTCTCAAACCGTTGATAGATAAAGTTACCAATCCAAAGTCAAAAGTACTACGTAGTCTGGTACCAGTAGCAAGAGAAATACCATTTTTGAACCATTCAATGCGAAGATTAGGATCTGCTCTGGGTTCTACTTGAGCTTCAAGGTAAACATGTTGCCCTTCTACCAATTTATCGTAGCTCTTTAAGTGTGTAGTAAAAACTGGTGGTTGTTGTGGTGTAGTGTCAACAAACATTTGAGGAACTTTGTTCATTTCAGCTTCTTTAAGTTGAATCTTCTGCCAAGCATCAGGTTGTAATGGCTCACCAACAATACTGGATTTGGGTTTCACTTTCATAGATATAGAAGAAACAGCTTCTCCTGATTTGTTGATAGCTTTACACATATATACTCCTGAATCCTCTTTAACGGTGGACATAATGTCTAATGTAACAAATCCGAAGTCGTGGGTTACTTTAAATCTTGAACCAAGTTTGAGTTCTACTCCATTAACATACCACTCGAATTTTAAATCAGGATCACCAACTGGTACAACTCTGGCTTCAAAGTGTGCATGTTGGCCTTCCCAAAGTTCGGTTGGTCCAGTCAGGAGTTGTGTAAAGATTGGTTTTTCAAATTGACGATCAGGCTCATCTGGTCTGGAAGCCAATGGCTGTTCAAGCTGAGCAATTCTTCTCTGAGCTTCGGGATGTTGGGTATCCAATAGGATGCTGGCTTCAGCTGTAAAACAAATATTTGAAAATTAATTTATGGTTTTGGAAGCTAAATCAGAAAAATAAATATTATAGTTTTTTTGCTGGTATTAGGCAGATTACAAAAATACTTACTTCTAATTTTCATAGATGCAGTCGTAACAGCTTCTCCAAGTGGATTAGTAGCTCTGCAAATGTAAACGCCTTCATCTTCGGCTCTAACATGAGAAATATCCAAAGACACGAAACCAAAATCGTGTATTTTGGTAATACGAGAGCTATCTTCCAAAGGTTTCTCATTTCTGAACCATTCCACTTTAAGAGTTGGATCACCAACAGGAATTAATCTGCATTCAAAGTGTGCTGTTTGACCCTCCTTGATAAAGTCAATGTTTTGAAGAGGTTGGGTGAATACAGGTCTCTGTCTAGTAGCAGGTTCATCTACATCTGGTCGCTTGTAAGGTTGGTGTTCTTCAAGCTGTCTTATTTTGTCTAAACCTTCAGGTCTTTGTGACTCGAGAATGATATTGCTCTTTGCAATAACTTTCAGATTTATGGAAGAAACGCATTGTCCTAAGTTATTAATGGCTTTTACGGAGTATTCTCCTGCATCTTCTGGAACTGCGTGTCCAATGTCTAAAGCTATGTAGCCAAAGTCGAATGTAATGTGGAATCTAGAAGCTGATGGTAATGGCTTGCCATTGTGATAGAATTCTATTCTTAAGTTAGGATCGTGGATAGGCTGAACCTGCGCTTCAAAGTGAGCTGTTTGGCCTTCGTAAATTTCGGTGGTTCCTCTTAATTCAGTGACAAACATAGGTGGAGTTGGAGCTGGTTCTTCAATTTCAAGGCGTGCATGATGACCTTGTGCTTCCAATTCTCTTATCTTCTCAAGACCTTCTGGATGTTGAGTATCGAAAATAATACTCTTTCTGCTACCGCATTTGATAGTACAGGTGTTAACAGCTTCACCAACTAAGTTGGTAGCTTTGCACATGTATGTTCCACTATCTTCGGCGTACGTATATAAGACATCAAGAGCTACATATCCGAAGTCATGAGTTGTTCTGAACCTATGACCAGCACGTAATTTAACACCATTGACGTACCATTCAATTTTCAAGTTCGGATCATTAACAGGTTCTACTCTGCATTCTAAATGAGCGTGTTCTCCTTCTTTAAGATTTTCTAAATTAACTAATGGAGTAAGGAAAACTGGTTTTTGTGGAACGGCTTCAATTTCCTCCTTTTTAGGTCTTTCATAACTTTCAAGTTGTCTGATCTTGGAGAGACGTTGTTCATCAAGAGTATCTAAGTATAATCCAGATTTAGCTACCACTGAAATACCAGCTGTGGTAACAGCTTCACCAACAGCATTTCTTGCTCTACACATGTATGTACCGGTATCTTCGGCATAAGCGTAGAGAATGTCTAGAGCTACATAACCAAAGTCATAAGTTGTTTTGAATCTGTGACCGGTTTGAATGGGCCGTCCGTTACAGAACCATTCTACTCTCATTGTTGGATCATTAACTGGTGTAAGCGTGGCTTCCAAATGAGCTGTAGCTCCTTCGGGTAGATTTTCAATGGTTTTGAGTCCTCTTCCAAATTGTGGTTTTTCTAAAACGATAGCGTCTTCGTGTGATACACGTTTGTATCTTGAATCGTCTTCCAAATGTTGGATCTTCTGAAGAGCTCCTTGATGTTGAGTATCTCTTATGATGGAAGATTTTGCTAAAAAAGTAATATAATAGTATTAGTTATTTTTTTAAGTATTATAAAGTACATTTTTTTAGTAACAATTTTTAAAATTTCAGTTCCCTATTTAAGTTTCTCTGTATTTTAAAATATGAAACACTTACATTTTACGGTAGTTACAACGGACGATGTAGCTTGTCCAAGTCGGTTTGTGGCTCTGCAGGTATATTCACCAGAATCTTCAGCATACGCAGTAAGAATGTCAAGACTGGCGAAACCAAAGTCATAAGCAGTTCTGAATCTGTGACCAGTTGTTAGTGGTTTGCCGTTGTGGAACCATTCAACTTTAAGGTTGGAATCCATGTATGGTTCAATACGACATTCATAATGGGCACTTTGACCTTCAAATAGTTCAGCAGGTCCATTGAGTTTAGTCGTAAATACAGGTGCTGAAGTTATAGTTATTTCTTCTTCTTCACGACGTTGGTATCTGCTAGAGTCTTCCAATTGTCTAAGTTTATTAAGTGCGCCTTCGTGTTGGGATTCAAGTTGAAGGGATGCTTTGGCTAAAAGAAAAACATTTATTTGAGATATATCTCTTTGGTGCTTTTACTTTCAAAAACTTACATTGAACAAACAATGTAGCTGATGTTACTGCTTCACCTAAGTCGTTGACTGCTCTGCAGGTATATGTACTAGAATCTTCTGGATTGACATACTTCATATTTAGTGCTACATATCCAAAGTCGTGCATGGTTGTCAAGCGATTAGCTAAAAAATTTAAAAAATATTATGAGTCAACTCTACGAGTTAATTTTTAAGTAAATTATTTAAACTTTTTCTAAAATCATACACTGGAGAATGAAAAAGTTAAAAGTAAAAGGGGAAGAACACAGTTTAAGTATGAAACTACATATTAGTGATGATATGACTGTGTAAATAAAGCTTTTGATAATGCAATACGCCGATGATTAACATAATTATTTATGTAAACAAATACATAATATCTGCATAAAAAAAAAAGATTTTTCCAAGTATACAAATACCTCAATTAAAATATCTCAATTGCGGTACCATATAAAGTTCCAAGTGGTTAAGTAGAATCTTTATCATTTATCTTTATAGAAGGAAATCAGTGAGGAAAATACACCTTTTTAAATAAATTTGATAAAAATGAACCAATTTTTATATACTTACAGGCTTGTATTGGCACTCCATTGCGTAGCCATTCAACTTTCAATCGGGGATCTCCAACAGGAATAAGTCTGGCTTCAAAGTGAGCTGCTTGATTTTCTGCTACTCTCAAGTCTTTTATTGGCATTGTAAAGCAAGGAGCTTGGCTAACTGTTTCTTCTTGTACGGTCTTTCGTTGGTACCTGGAAGAATCTTCAAGTTCAGTGATGCGTTCCATGGCTCCTTCATGGACTGATTCCAAATAAATTGATTTTTTGGTTTGTACATTGCAAATGGCTGATGTTACGGCTTCGCCCAAAGCGTTGGTGGCTCTGCATGTATAAGTACCAGAATCTTCTGGGTAAGTGTAGAGGATATCCAGAGCAACAAAACCGAAATTATTAGTTTCGGTAAACCTAGAACCAGATTTAAGAGGTCTGCCGTTATGGAACCATTCTACTCTCATAGTTGGGTCAGATACTGGAATTAATCTGCATTCAAAGTGAGCCCTTTGGCCTTCCTTAATGTCAATGCTTTTAAGAGACGTCGTAAATATTGGAGCTTGAGAAGTAAACTCTTCTACTTGCTCCTTTCTTTGGTATCTAGACCGGTCTTCCAAATGTTGTATTTGTTGTAGACCAGTTTCGTTCTGAGTCGAGGTGATGATTTGGCCAGATGGTCTGCAACGTAAGGCACAGTTAACTTCGTCGGTACCTACCAAATTAGTTGCCCGGCAAGTGTAAGTTCCTGAATCTTCTGAAATTAAATCTACGATATCAAGAGCTACATAACCGAAATCGTGAATTGGTCTAAACCTGTGTCCGACTGTAACTGGGCGACCATTCTTATACCATTCTACTTTAAGATTTGGATCGGTGACAGGCTCAATTTTGCATTCAAAATGAGCATGCTTACCTTCTGTCATACTTTCTAAGTTCTTTGGTTTTGTAATGAACTTTGGTTTGACGGTAACTTGTTCGTCAACAAATTCAGTTCTCTTGTATCTTGAGGAATCTTCCAAGTACTGAATTTTTTCAAGACCAGCGGGATGCTGACTCTCGAACAATAAGTCCTTCTTTGCGATTACTTTAACCGAACACGATGTAACTGCTTCTCCCAATTGGTTCCTTGCTTGGCAAGTATAAACACCAGAATCCACTGGGTAGACACTAAGTAAATCAAGTGCTACGTAGTCAAAATCATAAGCAGGTCTGAAACGATGTCCAGTTTTAACTGGTACTCCGTTAACAAACCACTCGACTCTCATAGTCGGGTCTCCAACAGGTTGAAGACGGCATTCCATATGTACGTTAGTACCTTCTACGGTTTCGATATTGTGAAGAGATCTGGTAAATTGGGGAGCTTGTAATACAGTTACGTCTTCAGCTATGTGTTTACGATAACGTGAAGAGTCTTCCAAGTGTTGAATTTGTTCTAGAGATTGCTCGTGTTGAGTCTCAGTAATAATGTCATTTCTAGAAATTACTCTAACGCACGATGATGTATGTGCAGATCCTAATTGGTTAACTGCACGAACAGTATATTCTCCGGAATCCGAAGCATTAGCGTGGATGATATCTAGAGCAACGAATCCAAAATCGTTGTATGTTCTGAAACGCGAACCGACAGTTACTGGTCTTCCGTTACAGTACCATTCGACTCTCATAGTAGGATCACCCATAGGTTCCAAACGGCATTCTAAATGGATATTTTTTCCTTCTGATACTGGTTGTGGATCAGAAAGAGGTACTACGAAGACTGGCTTCGATTTGCAAAGCTCTTCAATGTGATATTGCGGTTCGACAAATTTGGATTCTTCTATATGTTTGGTTTTATCGTATGCACCTCGGTGCATGCTTCTGGTGTCAATGCTGGCACGTGCTAAAAAGAAAATAATTATTATTAATGAAGAAAATGAAATATGTACACTAGTAACATTATATCTTAAGTTATATATTTTTGAGTTATCTATTGGACCATATCGGATCTTCCAAAAAAGATTTTAACACGTAGAGAAACGGTAATAAAACAGAGGTAAAACAAAAAATAGAAGTTAAAAAAACCATGAAGTTAAAGAACTACTGACAACATTATTAATTAAATCATATTATCTCGAAATGGCTAGTGAGATGAAATGAGAAAATTTAGCTGCAAGCTGAATAACATATGAAGCGTGTCAAATTACTAGTGTTTCGTCAGAGTATTACAAATTATGTCATATATATGGCTTAACCCTTATTTAAACAATTTCAAAAACAAATAAATAATATACACACAGCAAACATTAACTCAATCCACACACGCCGAAACCCAAAATACACATACACACGCTCAAACCCTAAATACACATACACTCATACAGCTCTACACCATGCTCAATCAGCAAATCACTAGACAGCCCTAACACAACTGACTCATCATACAATGAGATTTGAGCTGCCACTACTGCGCTTCCCAATCCCGAAATATAACATCCATGTGCTCTTGGCTACCGTATCTGATAGCATATCTTTCGGATAGGTCCAAATCACCCTCCAATTAAAGTGAATAGGCAACCTGTTGCTATGGGAGAATTCGACGTGACTTGATACAAGTGCCTTGAACCATAGCAATATAAAGGAACTATTGGGTGTTGGAAGAAAGCTTATATATACGGAGTAAATCTGCCGAAATCGGGAGGACTCCCGAGATAATCAATATAAGATGTACAATAAGCTGTAATTACGACTTTCTTTAACAGACCGCTTCCAGAGAAGAAAAAAATTAATAGAAGAGCTGATGCATGGTGTAATGAAATATGTAGTAACTTCGTAGTACTTGTTGTTGTAGTTACAAGGTTACTTAAATTCCTCATATAATACAGTTAAAATTAAAGAATAAAAGTTTTGAGTAAATGATACTTACTTTCTACAACCATGCTTGCTGAAAGTTGGGCTTCTCCCAAGGCATTTCTTGCAACAACTGTGTAGGTTCCAGCATCTTCCTCTCTTACACTCAAAATATCCAAAGCAACGTATCCAAAATCGTGATATGTTTGTATTCTGTTGGCTGGTTGAATTGGTTTACCGTTGAAGTACCATTCAATTTTAAGTGTAATGTCACTTTGGGGTTCCACTCTAGCTTCAAAGTGACCCCGTTGGCCTTCAACGATTTTATTTGTTCCTTTCAATGGTCCCAAAAACCTTGGTTTTTGTGTAACTTGTACTTCCTCTTTGGAAGTTCGGTTATATCGACTAGAGTCTTCCAGATGTTGGATCTTCTCCAAACCACCTGGGTGTTGTGAATCAAAGCTAATATCTTTTTTACTGACTACACTGAGTTGTGCAGTGGTAGTAGCCTGTCCCATAGCATTAGACGCACGGCAAATGTAGTGGCCGACATCATGAATGGTAACGTCTTTGATTGTCAGTGCTACATAGCCAAAATTAAAGAAGCTAGTAATTCTTGAACTAGCTTCCAAAGGACGGTTGTCTTTGAACCATTCGACTTTTAGGGTAGAGTCTCCAACTGGTTCTAAACGAGCTTCAAAATGAGCAAAACCTCCTTCGCGTATCTCATTCTGGTCTTTAATAGGTGTCTTAAACACAGGAGGCTGAGTACTTTCAGGTGATTCCAAAATATATTTTTGGTTTTGCTGTTGTTGATATGCTTCGAGTCTTTCGACTTCTTCAATGTACTTTTGCTGTTCGGGAATACCCAAATCGGCTGTAACTGAAGATCTTGCGTAAACTCTAATATTAGCTGTACTGATAGCTTCTCCTAAATGGTTTACAGCTCGCACAGTATACGATCCTGCATCTTCGGCCCGTAGGTGCATGATGTTGAGAGAAACGTAACCGAAGTTGAAGATGGTGGTGATTCGTGAACTGGCGGTAATAGGTCGGCCATCTTTGTACCACTCCACTTTCATCGTTGGATCACTTACAGGGGTCAATTGAGCCTCGAAATGAGCATTGCGACCTTCTTGCAATTCTCCAAGATCCTGGAGTGGACGGATGAAATGAGGCTTCTGGTTTGTTCGTTCTTCTAAACTGTCAGTTCTTTGGTATTTAGAATAATCCTCTAAGTGCTGAATATATTGTAAGCTATCAGGGTGCTGACTACTTTGTTCAATCGAAGTTCTAGGGTTAATGCTAAGCAAGGCGCGGGATTCTACGCATCCCGTTGCACTGGTTACACGACAAACATATTCGCCGCTGTCGTTCATTATTAAGCTAAGTATATCTAAAGCAATAAATCCAAAGCGGAATATTGATGTAGTTCTAGAACCTGAAAAAAAAAAAAAACAAAACATATTAATACGAGTTTATTTAAAAATAAAAATGTATCCGATTGCAAAAAGGCTATTGTATTTTGTCCGTCAAATATAGTATTATGTTTTAACGTTTGTTATAAAACATTCCACAAAAAATTGGATTCCTGTGAATCATTTACAATTAATCAAAAAACTCAAAAAACTAAAAAATCAAAAAACTTAATTATTATATTTATCTGACACCCTTAATGGTTCCCAATTCTTGTTTTCTTCTTTCTGTACACTGCTCAATTATCGTGTGTTTTCTATCAAATTGACTATACTAATTTTGTTGATGGTAGATCGAAAAAGGGATGCAGAGGATTTGTTAAATCATTCTCTCAGGTTTCTAAGCCATGACGTTCTTCTTTGACTTAGCCATCTTCTTCCGTCTATCTTGTTTTCTATTATTGAAGTTTATTATCGTTGGGTGGCGCATAACATGGACACATTGGCACTTAAGTGCAAAATTCGAAGAAATATTTTTAAAACATGTCTCATCATCATCAAGCTGATGGTTCGGTAGTCACTACATTTTTTCCTGTTTGCTTTTTTAGATATTGTCACAAAAGTCGACAACAGCCAATCCGTTGGTATATATCCAGTTTTATATCGTTCATTCGTTTACTGAACTTTCAAAGAGCTTTATTATTTCACTCGGTATTTCATCCGGCCCCGTCGCCTTTCTGATCTTTGCTAATCTTATTGCTCGTTCAGTTTCGTCCATAGTTATGTCAGGTACTGTCACTACTTCTTTAATTTCAAGATCAAGCCTTTCATCATTAACCTATTCTTTGAAATAGTTCTCCTTTTCATTTCTATTACCCAGTCCAAAATCTCCAACAATGTTACTTTGTCTGCCTTTTCCTATCCTAGGATTAAGGTCACCCATCAGAATGGTGAGATCTTAAGTTTTGAGTTGGTTAGTATCAGTTTTTACATCTGCGTATAACTTTTCAAGTTCTTCTAGTTCACCTTCCACTGCCGGTGCATACACTTTGTCGTGGACATTTTTGTCCGATATAAAAATATATTGATGTTCATATATTTATCATTATTGTTAAAGTGGCGCTTTTCACTGCATCCTAATGAAAAACAAACTAGTTTTAGAGTTTTTGACCATAAACAATTTTCCCTTCACGACATTCTCCACGGTCTACAGCTGGCTTTTTCCTTTACAACTCTTTAAGTTGATAGACTAGACTATTCCAATATAAGAATTTCATGAAGTTTAATAGCGAATCACCAGTCAGTAAATCTACAACTGGTTCCAAAAAAAAACTGATACGACTCTTATTAAGATTTGATTATTTTGAGCAGTGTATTTGATCGGTCTGACATTATATTTATTATGGCAGACAAATAATGAAATAAACACACAAACAACAAACAATTGATTACATATGTTAATTCATAAATTGTAATAATTATTAAGGTCTAAATTTTGATATTATATTGAATTCCTGCATTTTATAAAGAGTATATACTTAAATGATAGTTTTTACATAAAATAGGGTTGTTGTTATTATTTTTATTACTATTAAGGAATAAAACAAACGTCATCTCAACAATATATTAAAGCAGGAATTGTAACCAAATTTAAAGATAACTGGGTACTATCAGAGGCAGCAAAACATTTTAACATAAGCGGATCCACAGTTTTTCTATTAATAAAAAATTGAGGGAACAAGAAACCCTCGAAAGAAAGCGAGGGTCCGGAAGACCAAAACTATACTAAATTTAGGTATGTAAAAATAAAATTAATATTTTGTAATGTCTCCATCAGCATTGATAACAGCCAGTGGTGGATCCAGAAATTTTTGTCGGGGGGCCTCATGGGCCTTGAGAGTGATTTTGATATAGGATTTAGATATTTGTACCTTTCAGTGGCTGATCCCAGAAAAAGATTTTGATATAGACTTTATATTTTTGCACCTTTACGATTGATATGATTTGTGCCTCATATAAGGGAACCATTTTCTCAAGAATTATTTTAAGCGATATATTAAACCAATGAGAAGTTGTTAAAACCCAAATACTCTACGGGTGCAAAGAATCGTACAACATTAAGGGGTCTTAACTTAAACAAAAAAAAAATAAAAAAAACCCACATAATTTTATAAAATGTATTCTTTTCGCCTATCCGATTTAGCAAATCGCTTTATGATTGCATTAACATCTAGAGAAATTTCAGGATGCACATTGATGAGTGCTAAATCAGTTAACCTTTCCTCCGAAGTTCTATTCCGAAGCCAAGTCTTTAGACGCTTAATCGTAGAAAAACTACGCTCTGCTGTTGCTGCACTGACTGGCAGTGTAATTAATATTTGCAGAAATGTTCTGATATTTGGAAACATATGAATATCGCAGTTTTCTAATACTTCTAAAATAGAATCAGGAAGCTTTTCATTATTTTGCACGACTCTTTTCCACTTTTGAATCCACAGTGAAAACTCTTGTTCTACTGTGGAATATGCAGTAGATGGTCCAATAATATCCAATAATAATAAAGTCGTTCTTCTAAATCAGGTAAGATATTGTCTAAAAGGGGTAAATAAATAGATCTTCAGAAATATTCTTCGCAAGAGTTAGCAGGTTGGTTTTGACGACATGTTTGTTTGTTCAGTTATTTCCTTTACTTCATAGTAAAGTTTGCCAAAAACAGATTCAGCATTTGATCTTTTATTTTGAAGAATGCATTTAGTGTCCTCTATGGCCTCAGTAGCCTTCTTCAAATCTAGTTTTGATGACTAAAGAAAGCGGCTAAGTATTACAGTTGTACCTAAAACATCACTAAGACAAACTACTGAAATGAGAAATTCTGGGCTCCTGATAGTTTACATTAATGAAAATGCATCAGCTGACATTTTACTGTCCTTCCACGTAGAAATTGTTTTAAGAGCGTTGTATAACTATTTTGATGATTGATTCGCCCTGGAGCTGAAGATGACCTTCATGCCTTTCAACCTAACGACTTTTACAAATACCTTGGACAGCAGCCCCAGTTCCTTTATTTGTATTCATTAACTTATCAGACAGAGCTAATGCAACAACAATATTCACTTTGTGCTGATGAAAATAAAAATGTGCTGATTTCGTGCGAAAAGTCAAGTCATGTACATTGAATGAGCGATAATGTGTGTGCGGTAATTCTATCTCATCGATAATCGAACGATTCTCTGGCACTCAAATGACGAATTGAAATTCGTTGACAAAATTTAAAAATCGCGTAACTCCGAAGTCGGGGTAGCGTTAGTCCAGGTATTACTGTATTCAGAATTGTTGATTTTTTTAAAGAGCAATGTAAAAGCTTCCGCATAATTCTACATTTACCACTAGAATAAATGAGTTTGAATCATTTCAACTATTAACTTCCTGCTTATAGGGTTAATGGGTTTTAAATTATTTTTTTTAGGATTATTTGATTGATATTTAATTTTATTTGTGGGGGGGGGGGTCATGACCCCCGTGAGCCCCCCTTCTATCCGCCACTGATAACAGCTTGTAGCCTTCGGTTCATCTGCGTGAAAGGAACTATGAAAATGTCTTCTTCAAAGAGCTCTTCCCAAACCTGTTGTATACCATGCCAGAGTTCTTCAGCATTTTGAGGTATAAAATTACACCGATACAACCGTTTAATAATAACCCCCCACACATTCTCGATTGGGTTTAAATCTGGAGCCACTGGTATATTATATTGTTGGAGGATAAAATTATTTTCTGGATAAAACTGTTCTACACTGGGAAACATGATGTTTTCTAGAACATTCTGGCCAACAAACTTGCCATCAATACGCCATACCATTCCCATTCCTCTAGATGAAATCCATCCCCATACATTGGCGCTAAAATGACCAGCTGCTCGACATTTATCAACATGTAGAGGATTAAATATATTATTATCTGGTCTATACACCCCAATTTTGCCCTTTTTAGAAGATTGAAAAATTTTCTCATATGTAAATATTACCCTGTCGCAAAAATCTTGATTTTGTAGCTGATGGTTTAAAACAAATAAAAGTCTTGATTGCTTCTGTTGTGGTGTAAGAACTTGATTTTTTTTTGCAGCAGTTCGGTACCTAAGACGCAAAGCTTTAATTCTGCGCCAAGTTGTTGTCTTTCTTCCCGGAAACTGTGACATAATTCTTGCAGTTTTCGCATCTTCAAAAGGATTCTCTTCTAATCTCTCCAAAAGCGTACGATCTTCATGGGCGTTAGATATTTTTGGTCTTCCAGAACCTTGCTTTCTTTCGAGAGTTTCTTGTTCTCTCCATCTTGTATTAATATTAAAAACTGTTGTTCTGCTTACTTAAAATGGTTCGCTACGGCAGATAGTGACCAACCATTTTCTAAGTGACTATATATATATATATATATATATATATATATATATATATATATATATATATATATATATATATATATATATATATATATATATATATATATATATATATATATATATATATATATATATATATATATATATAACAAGCGAGTCTTCTACAGCTGGCGCCGCTTCTCGCATCCTAATTTCCAGCGTTTTCTGTCGAAGCAATCTTCAGTTGTTAAATCTCTGGCGGTCATTGCATCGTCGACATCGTCTCTCCAGGATCGTCTTGGTCTACCTCGTTTTCTTCTAGTTGGCGGAGTCCATTCTTCTATTTTTTTTGGCCATCTATTTTCAGGCATTCTCTGAAGGTGTCCATACCAGTTAAGTCTTTTGGCTTCGATTGTGTCTATTATGTCTAGATCGATTTCCATTTCTCTCCGAATATCTTCGTTTCTCACCCTATCAAGTCTAGTGAGCTGGCAACATCGTCTCCAGTAGCTCATTTCCATGGCCTTAATTTTTGATTTGTTTCTTTGCCCAGAGTTCGGCGCCGTACAGCCCAATACTTTCTATTATTGTTTTATATTTTCTTCTTTCATTTTCTTTTGTTATTTTTTTATTCCATAATAGTCCGCGTAGCTGTCTGGTAGCTGATCTTGCTTGGCCAATCCTGGAGTGTATTTCTTCGATACTTCCTGCTTTTGATGTTATTTGGACTCCCAAGTATTTGAAATTGTTTGTTGGTTTTATAGTTCCCATTTCGATTTGTAGGCTTTCTGGTTTTTCTCCTACAACTAAGTACTCAGTTTTTTGTATATTAATTGTGAGGCCCCATTTGGTATACTCATCTTCCAGTTTTCTAAGCATGTAGCCTACATCACTCTCGTCTTCAGCTAGAATGGCTTGGTCGTCAGCGAAGTGTATCGTGTATAATCTATCATCTCCGATTGGGATGCCCATATTGCAGCACTTTCTTCTCCACACTGAGAGTGCCTCATTTAGATATATTTTGAAGAGTGTAGGTGCTATGCAGCAGCCTTGCTTTAGGCCCTTACTAATTTTTCCTTTTACCTTTTCTAAGTGACAGTATGTAAATAATAAGTATTTATCGTTGCCTATTTTTAAAATACACTGCTCAATTTTCTACAAAATACGCTTTGAGTCGTATCAGGTTTTTTAGGGACCAGCCATAATATGTATAAATATAAAAATCAAATATATCCATGTTAGACTCAGGTAGCTAAGACGTGAGTTCAATTCCTACTACTGGGAAACTAGAAACTGTTGAATTTCTGCTACCCTAATTATTTCACATCAAAAGTTATGAGAAACTATTTGTATATGAACTGAACTGAAATCTATATATTGTTCTGAAGCTATTTTCTTGTGGTATCTTAAGGCAATTTACTATTTTTGTTGGGAATAAGCCACAATTTAAGTTTAAAATAAATTTATTTTTGACATTTTGATTTCCACTTCCACTCCAACATTAATTAATTAATGTGTTGTACTTTGAGAAAGAACGATTTCCGAATAGGAAATCGAAAACTTATTTTAAAATTAAATTATGACAATTGCAAAATTTTTAATGGCATATTAAGGACAAAATCTAAGCTACCTTTTCGACCAGATACTGAGAAAAGTTACTGATTTTCTTCAAATTAATTTAAAAAACGAATACTTACTAGCTGCTAAAGGTTTTCCATTCAAAAACCATTCTACACGCATGGTTGGATCTCCAACAGGTTCTATTCTAGCTTCGAAGTGTACTCTACCTCCCTCAAATTGAACGGCGTCCCTCAAGGGAATGATAAATTGCGGTGGAGGATACACACGATCCTCTTCACCTGGTGGTGCATGAGGACGAGCTCGTTCAACGTGACGAAGATAAATTACTTCTGGGCCAGGTTCGGGTCTGAAAAAATTAAATATAATAAGATCAGATGTTTACGTTTGTACTTAGCTACAATCTGTTTGCTAATTAAACTGAACTTTTTACATTTTAAAATCAAATAACATGAGGAAAACACAAACGAAGAATAAAAACTTAGAATAGTAACGCAGGCCCAAAACTAGGGCGGGACAGGGTGGATAGTTTTCAGGGAGCCGCAAAATATAAAAGATAAGTTAGTTAAATTATTCAGAACAATTTATCAGCTTTATTACAATGACTTTATACATCAAATTCCCAATACTATTATGTAAAGAAAAAGTACTTACTAACCGGAAAAAATTCAGTGAAACATTGACTGAAAAAGTCATTCACCAACAAACTTGGCTTTTTTTTGTGAAAAACTTTAGAATCCTGTTTAGGAAAGGGAAGTATTGATGAAGAACTCAAAATCAGATCCATCAAGAAGAGTCTCACTGTAATAATGCGGTAGTGCGCTGAATTATTGATGCTATTCTGAAGTCCATTTCGAGAGAACTGTGATTCTGCGATGATGAAAGACTGTGATTTCTGTTTTCTTATCCAGTGGAAAGTTCTTGAACATAGATTAGAACTTATAATGTATTACAATGTCCCTCTTCAATAACGTAAGGAGAGGCATAAAAAAAGATAAATTTCCTAATTCTCTCAAAGTTATTGCCAATAACATAAGACAAACGCACAAAGCATCGTTACGTCTAAGCGAATACATCGGAGATAGAGGAAAGTTTTATTGTTTTTTTCCCAGTTAACAACAAAACAGCTGAATGTCTCAGCCAAGAAATCTTAAAAAAATTAGATAAAGATAACCTTAAATAGGAGAACTATTAATAGAGGTCAATGCTACGACAGTGAAGCAAATTTGTCGAGGAAGTAGTCAGTCCAGATTACGTCATGAGAACGAGCTAGCATATTTTGTCCCATGTACTACTTACTCACTTTCTGAATTTAGTTAATGCTAATGCGGCTAGTGCTACTATTACGTCTCATAACATTAACTTCACACAAGCAAGTTCTCCGAAAATATGTGCACTGACATTGAAACCTGGAAGCAAGACCAGATGTCCTTCAAGATTAGATGTGGTCGAAGCTGTGTATAAACATTACGATAACGTTTTACAGGATCTAGAGGATCCTAAAAACGATAATCTCTCAACACCTCAAACTCTTAGTGTGGCCAGCTCCTTTTTGGGAAATATTTGGACAAGCTTTGTCAAAAAAATCATGTCAACTAGTTTTTCAAAAAAAAAAGATCTGCCAGTAGATTTGGCTACGTAGAACCTTCAAGGCCTTTTAAGATTCTTAAAGTCTTGCAGAGAGACAAAGAACAAATAAATAAATGCCTGATGAGCTGTGTGGCGAGAAGCTCTGGCAAGTGCTGAGAATGCGTACCAAGTAGCCCTGTTAGAGTTTATTGACCGGTCGATTACCGAACTCAGTGACAGGTTTAAAGCTTTGGACAATCTAAACAGCAAGTGGATTTTTCAATGGAGTTCGAATTGATGAAATGTAAATAAAAAAGCTAAAAATGAAATCCTAGTTCTGGCCTTGTGTTAACTTAAAGCAAAAAATATAGAACCTAAGAAAGACTTGAATGAAATAATTCCTTTTTGATTTATCTATTATTTTGAAAATCTGTTATTCTTCAAATATTAAGATACAACTATCTCGAAGAAGTTTTCGTTATAATTTTATGTTCGAAAAATTAATCCGCTATCAAGTGAATACGACAATATCAATAGTGTTGTCTTTTATATTAAATATTATTAAATATTTGTTAAATATATTTTTATAGAATTGTAATTTTAGATATTTTCCTATTCACATGTTCTTGGTTTATTCTTCTCAACGTAAACTTATAAACTAAATTTATTATTCATTTTGAAACTAGTTATAACTTAATATCTGAAGAAGCTGCAATGTGTTGGATTGAAACTGAATCACAAATAAGAGTATGATATTGTTACTCCAAGCCCTTGCTACGGCCTTGATCGAACATACTACGCTACGATTCGATCTGCACCATTCTAATGCCACCGAGAAAATTCCATTGGGTTCCGGAGGTGTTTCGACGAATGTGGCGAAATAAATATACATATAAGAGCAATATAGATTTTAGGGTCAGTCGAAAATATAAATTTGTGCAGTTAGGTAAATAAATGGTATAAATTAATTGTGTTTTAGTGTTAGACTTAGAAGATTTTAAATAAATTACAATAACTTTTACATTGATGTCAGAAATGAGATATTTAAATAAATTCTGTGGAAAATGGCTACGCGTGATTTAAAAGTGACAGATTTACAGACAAAGAGGATGTAGCTGGTGAAGATTATGTGAACTACTTACGAAGAATAATGGACGATATGCACGAGTTGGTCCGCTCCCATATTCACATCGCTAACGATAGAATAAAGAAACGCTGCGATATCTAAGCAAAAAAAAAACTTTTTTAGAAAAAGGGCAAAGTCTGGCTTTATAATCCAAAGAAGCGAAAGGTTGTTCTCCCAAGATGCAGCAGTTCTGTGAAGGTCCGTACCGTATAAAGACTTTACGACGTAGAAAATGATGTGAAAGTAAACCAAGTCCAAGAAATACCTGATTCACGTTTAAGTAACTCATGGGGGCAAATGGAGGTACCAGTAAAGCAAGACATGGTGCCGCCACTAAAGAAAAGCAAAATCTACTCGAATTTCCAGATAATTACTCACTCGCCCATACTATTCCGGCCGGTATTAAAGACGCACAAGGATTATCATCCATCTTTTGAAGGAAATTTGCAGAATTGTCGAGATGCAGAACTTCAATGCCAACTACAAGCTCCCGGAAAAGCATTGAAACTCCAAGATGCATCACGTTACCTTTTCTATCTGGAAACAAAAGACAAAATACTTCAATAGAGGGAGCACGTGCTGAAGTCGAACGTGCAAAAATTAGCCATGTCTAAGCTAGAATCCCACCCATTGGATTTTAGGGTTATTTGAAATATATAGGAGGAAATCTTTAAAGACACAAGTCCAGGGACTAGTTGCAATCCGCATGGTTATTGGTGCGAAGTGAAAACCGTTCTTTGCCACTTTTATATAACTGGGAGTTATAACAGAGGGTCCAGTTGCCGATACCAGCCACCAGTTTTATTTCCGACAAGGTTCCAGAAAGCACCATCTCTGAGAGAGAAGAAAATGTTACGACAAGCCATTGTTACGCCCCTGATCGAACATACACTCGGTCCCGGAGTAAGAGCAATTTAGATTTTAGAGTCAGTCGAAATATAAATTTGTACGGTTAAATCAATAAATGTTATACAGTAATAGTGTCAGTGTTAGAAGACTTTAAATATATTAAAATAAACTTTACAATATTTAGAATGCAATTGAAAGCTAATCTAAATAGAATTGTTAAAATTAAATTGCAATAAATCGGTAGGCTTAGTGAGTAACAATAATAGATTTAAAAAAATCACGAAAATCACTTGGACAAACAATATTATTCTATTACAAATATATTAGAGCAAAATCAAATTTTAGAAATGGACATGGTAAGAAGACACTTTTTTTTAAGTGAATATAGTACGAAGAATACTATAAGATTAAAATAAACGTATATAAGAATAGTAAACGATGCGGAAACTCTTTGAAGTGACAGTCATTGATAAAAAATAAAATGCACATATACTCACTCAGGTTCGATGACTTTCGTAGGCCTGGGTAGATGTAGGCGTCTTGGTTCTGGAGTAGTACTTTGAGGTGTTTGGACGAATAGTCGGGCACGAGTAGCGGTGGAGCCAGCTACATTTTGAGCGGTACATTGGTACCAGGCAGCATCAGATACTTTGGCCCTTGGAATATCCAAAGTCGAGGCTCCACCGTCAATCGCAATCCTAACATCGGGGCTACTCACTAGCGGTACACCGTCCTTCTGCCAAGTGATTCGTGGGATTGGAGTACCCACTGCTCTTGCATGGAGTCTTACTGGTTCTCCCTCGGCGACATTGACGGTTGCGAATCTTTCAACGAATTTAGGAGCTACTACTTGCTCCCGTTCTATGACATTGAGGTTACATTGGAAGGAAGTTTCTCCAGTTTTGTTTCTAGCAACACAAGTTACAACACCAGAGTCGTTTCTACTAACTGTTGTGATCATAAGGGCATGATTACCAGATTCGTTGACTAATATCTTATGGTTGTGGTCGTCTACTACTTGTCTTCCATTAATATACCATGTCACTTCAGGATATGGCCTGCCAGTGACTCTGCAGTCAAAACGGGTCATTTTACCTTCAGTAACATCTCTATCGTTGCATACTCGTACAAAGTTGGGAGCTAAAGTTTTGTTTGAATCCGTTTGTTCGATTTCGGTTTGTTGGTGCTTGAACGTTGATTCGTGAATGAGTCCCTCTTGAGTGGTTACTGGTTCTATAGCTAAATACGCAGATGAGACTACACAACCTTGAGGATTTTCAGCAAGGAGAGTGTAATGACCAGAATCATCAGAAGTAGTTTGCTTAACTCGTAACGAGGCTTGGTTATTAGAGAAAGTTGTTTCATATTTCTGAGAATCTGTAATCCTTTGGCCATTTTTGAACCATGTGATTCTAGGTCTAGGATTAGCTGATAGTTTAGATGTAAATACAGCATCAGAGCCCTCGAGTAGTTTGGAATTTCGAGGTTTTTGGGAAAATTGAGGTGGAGCTGGAGGTCCCAAAGATCGTTCGACTGTAGTAGAAATTTGGGAGTCTTGTTCGTAATTGGACCGTCTCGTAATAGATTCCCTAAAGGAAACTTCTCTTAAAATTCTATATTCAAAAGTGTCTATTTTAAAGTCTTCGGTAATAGTGGTTGTGGTACCATTAGAATAATTAGTCGTTTGGTCAAATTTAGAAAAGGCTTGTCTTTGCGGTATTTGCATGCCCTCAGGTGAAATATATACCGAGCAAATAGCTGCTCCGTATTGGTTCTTTGCATTGCACACGTACTCTCCTTCATCCCCAGGTCCTATTTGGTTGATCTGGAAGACAATGTCACCAGTTTGTTCGTTGTAGCTTAATCGGTGCTTCTGTGAGCTAAGAAGAGGGGCCCCGTTCCTTGTCCATGTCACGGTGGGTTGAGGTTTACCTGTGACTCGGCCTTCAAACGTCGCTGTTCCTCCCTGCGCGAATCGGGCATTGCTGAATACCTTTTCGAATACGGGTGGTTGGGCGTTAGGGCCAAAGCCTGGTATCTGTTGAATCTGTTGTTGTGTCATTTGACCACCTGGAAGAAAAAATTATAACTTAAAAAATTTGAAAGAAATAATTATTAAAAAGCAATTTACTCGTATTAGCGTTAGTGATGATGATGTGGATATGTATGTGAATAAAAGCTAGGAATTATCGTTCACATTAAAGGAAATTTTTAATTTATGTAGTTTAAAAAGCAAAGTTATGTTTAGTTTTTAATAATGTTAAAAGAATAAAGCTATTACTGTAATATGCCATTTGTTTGTGGCAAGCTGTAAAGGTAGAAGTCTGTGAAAGGAAAGTCCTAAGGAAGATAGTTGGACCTATTAACGGAGATCAAGGTACAACCATGAACTTTACTCACTATTCAAAGAGTCAACGATCTTAAAATTCGTTAATGGTCTGGTCATGTAATGAGAATGGAGGTCAAACGATTGCCGAAAAATATTCATATACTTCTAAATTCTTTAGTTAATTTTACTATCATATTTAAAGGTGTTTTATATTTTTTGGTTCCTTTTCCTTATATTTTATTAACAATGTCAACTTTAGTTTTGGTTCATTTAAAACTTATAATTTAAAGAATGAAGAAGGATAACAGGCACAAACTGATAATATAGTAGTTCCAGATTAATAATTCTTGTTAATTTACATTATATAATGATTCAGCAAAATGGCACAAGAAAATAAAATAATCAATATTAGCCATGTATCTTATTAGATACATGGCCTTTTGACACTGCGGTCTTATTGATCTTTTATGGGTAATCTACGTCTACTTTATTGTGCGTCATCAGTTGCATAACTGTTTGCAATTCTCAGCTGTTATGGACGTATAAGTTGTAGAAATCTGATTCTTTTTGGATCTTGGTTGGTCAGAGGCAATTGAATAATCTTGAGCAAAGTAAGAAGTTCCAGGCAGTATTTTACCTGACTTTTATATATTTTGCGAAAGTTTTCTATAGCTTTCTTTTATAGCAGTATGCTATATTTCTAAAAATAATTTATATTATAAGTAACATGTATTTCGAGTCTTACATCAGTGGAAGCTGTCAAATGCCATCACCAAGAATGCTGAATTCAGACAAGCCTGCATTATTTCGCCCATTTTGTTCTTGTTAGTGCTGGAGGAAGGTCATAAATAACGGTGGAAGGGAATTCAGTGGAATTTAACTAGTCATCTGAAGGAGATTGAACGCAGCAAATATAAAGCAGCCCTTGGATACTGGGGATGAGACGATAAAAGCAGTCGACTAATTTGTAATGATGTTAAAATAACATTAGAAAGGCGAACACTATATTTATTAAGTTCTAGCCTATCTGGATGAACAGATATATGTCCCTAAATATCAAGCTTCATATATTAGTCACCAACGTTAAGTCTGTTCTGTTGCAAACTTGTGATATCTAGAAAGTAGATAGGAAAATATCATCATAGCTCTAGGTGCAGATAAAACATCAGAAGTGGAGGTGGCATGGCTACACTCTTAGGAAATTAGATGTTGCTATTTAAAAGACAGATTTGAGCTGAAAACATTAAGGAGCAAATATACGAGGTAGCTCCTTTATGTGTGTCAACACACAATGCCAATTTTTTAAAACCTGCAATATATATCTTCTTCTTCTTCTTCTTCTTCTTCTTCTTCCCCTTTATAAGCAATTCTGCTTGTTCATTAGCGGATTAATACCTCTATGGAAGGTTGTCACTCCATATTTTGCTTTCATCTGCCGATTGAGAAAGATGAAAACAATCCCAAGTCGAAACATGATTGAGAATTCTAGGTGGCACGATATCCGAACCGGACAACTGACTAGGAGGAAGAATATGATAAGAGGAACATATTCACATATTGAGACAAAATAAGAGTGATGTCTCAAGACATGACTACATAAAAGTTCAAGAAGCAGAGCGAATAGACGATATAAGCTTGTAAATGTGCTAAGAAGTGTTTTAATGTAATTTCTGAATATGAAAGAATCTATTATAAAAAATATGAACTCTTTTAAAACTAATGACGAAATAAACTTATATTTAGCAGGCTTGGTTACCTTGGTTCCTGTACAACGAAAAAGGACTAAAAAACCCGAGAATGAGGCTAGTTTCCGAGATTGCATAGTCTTTATCATGTGAAAATAAAAGGGCAAACCAGTGTGGAAGATGTTCAAGTGTGCAAGAATGCTTCCGTGTCAATTCATGGTACAGCACGAAGTAAAGTTGATTTTCTTATAAATAAATTGAAAAAATTAAACAACTCCTAGGGACCTACAAGGTTTTTAAAGAAGCGTAACAACCTCAATCCTAGCGCAACATTGATCTATATGTCCAGTAGTGGGCGTGATAAATGAAGGCTGGATGATGATGATAATGGATGTTTATAAGAAAATCTAAAGTCTAAAATAGCAAATTGGTCGCAAAGTCGTACAGCTCGGAAACGGCTAGATGGATCATGAGGTATGAAGTACCGATGGAAAGGGTGGAGAAAGACGATGTTTAAAACAAACATGGCATCGTAACAAAAAGCCACTGTGACGTATTTTTAATGGATCGTGCTCTTTGCGGTATGAAACGATTGGATTTATGTATACAATAAAGCTAAGAAAAAACAAGACTACAGGGTATCGTCAACGTGATAGGCATGGGCCTGTCGAAACATATATACAGGACATAGTCAAAAGTATGTGACTACAAGAAGACTACAGAGTATCGTGAGTAACTGGAAAACTAGAATTATATTGTAAAATATTTTATAACAATATTTTATTTGATACTTTTTGCATTACAAATATTGCTTCATTTCTGTGTTATATTTTTTACAAGAAATGATTTGATTTGCCAATGATTTTATAGGGAAATACTGTGATACGCCCTTATTTACAAGGGAAAAACTTGTTTTTCCTTTGAAAACTGCCAGTAATATGCGATATAAATTTAAAAAAAAAACTAAAACGTAAACTAACTACCAATATAGCCATTTTTTTTTCTTTTTATTACTGATTAATTGTAATATGTATTTTAACAGAATAACAGAGTTTTAAACTTAAAAATGGTCTCCTTAACAAAACCAAAGATTTGATTTATCAAGTTATTTTTCTTTGGTCTTCATATAGATTTGCAAAACCAAGAATGTTAACGTTAAAAAGTAAAAAACACAAATCACATCAAAAATTAATATAGTTCTGAAATTCTTTTTTTTTGTGTCATTTTTTGTTATCTACTATTTTTAATAGAATTGGCACAATTTCAATTAAAAATTCGTTTATTTTGACGTTTCGATTTTGACTTCGGCAATTTTGAGAATGATTTCCAAAGTGAAAATCAAAATATCAAAATAGACGTATTTTAAATTAAGATTTCGGTTATTTCCCATTAAAAATTATAAAAGAAAATTTGATCCCTCATATAAAGATAATTTTCAAATGCAGATTTTATCAGAATGTACAGCTTTATACAAGATAATTACTAATTATATTACTATTATAATACAATAAATTTACTTAATTAAAAAGCTTTATTGAAAAGAAAATATTAATTTGATTTTATCTAATTTCTGTATATTCAATAATTTATAATAGTTTTTTGAGTGGTTCGGTACGCCAATGGTATAGCGTAAGGCATTTTTGAAAATGACAGTGAGAAAACATCCCAGAGTGGACCGCCGCGCCGCCGATACTATTTTAGCTCTTGGATCGCGTTTCAGCGTTTCAAGCATCCATTTCGGGAGCAACTATTTTTACTGCACCAATCAACGTCCCAACTCAAAGTATTAAATACAGAGTGCTCGGTTCATAAACGACGTGAAAATATTTAGCATCGTCGTTTGAGGAATTTTTTTACACGTTGGTCAATGATTCTTACTCTCACCTGTTTGTTCTTTTTAAATCTTTACGATTATTCTTGTGAATAACAACAATTACTAATCTCTAAGAGAAACTCACCAATTATTGTATTGAGGCTTCCTACTTTAGCTTTGTGATTTTTTATAATTCTGTCTATTATTATGACTCACGACAATGGGCTTAAACTATCTGGATCGATGGGTTTTATTCCTTTATTATTTTGAATTTATTGAATCTTTGATCTCACATCTGGACTTTTCCTCTGACTGTCTGGTTTGTACTTTTTATGATTCTGATTAATGTTTTAGGTACTTCTAGTTGTTCCAGACATTTCCATATTTTTTCCTGTCAATCGAATCAAAAGCTGCCTTTAGGTAAATAAGGGTATAGTTCTTCTCTTCTTCTATTCTATATTCTATATCTAAATTAGTATTTCTTGGGTTTAGGTTGAATAAGTAATATTAAATTTGGAGCTAGATTTTATTGTCCAATGAAATCAACGTTTCGGCAGGAAACCCTTGCCTTTGTCAAGATTCTACAATGTACAAGAGAAATTTGTTTTAAGCAGTTTTCTCAACTAGGTTCTATGAAACAACATATTAGATTACACACTGGAGAAAAGCCTTATAAGTGTGAAATTTGTTCTAAACAGTTTACTCAAGAGGGACATTTGAACAGTCTTTTAAGAATACACACTGAAGAAAAGCCGTAGACATGTAAAATTTGTTTTAAGCAGTTTTCTCATAGTTCTAGATTGAAAATACATTTGAAAAAACATGCTGTAAAGAATCTTTAAGTGTAAACTTTATTTTAAAAGGCATTTTACCAAAGTCACCTTATGGGAGATCTCATAATTGTTAGATGTGCTGTTTGCTGTTGTGGTATTAATTTTTTCTTATATCTAAAATTGGTGATCATTTTCTTTTCTCCTATATTGGATTTCTGACTTCAAATTTTCATTGAATTTATTTAAGTTTTCTTTAGTGACCTGCCCATGCTTGCTTATATTCATTATTCTCCATTATAACTATTCCCTTTTCAATTTTTAATTCTGTTTGTTTTAGCTTTTGTATTTTTTGGTTTGTTCGTTAATAGTTTTGTAAAAAATTGTCTCTTTTTGTTCTTTCCTGTTCTATTTTTTTGCAATTTTTCATCTACCCATCTTCTTCTACTTAGTCTTATAATTTTCTTAGTGTTCTTTCTAAATTGTTCGTAGTTTATTAGACATTATCTTTATCTGTTCTCAGTCATTTAATTATTACTTGCAACTTTTATTGAACCTAAACCCAACGAACAGTTAACGAATCTTTTAGCCCAACATAATAGTGGCTCACAAAGGCAACAACCTTTTAAATAAATATTTCACTAAACTAAAAAAACAAACTCCAAAACTCAAAAAAATCACATGTTGTTTACGAGATACCATGTATTAACTGTGAAGGTGTCTATATTGGACAAACCAGTCAACTGCTTCAATCCAGAATTCGTTCTCACAAATATGACAAGAACAACATTAACTACGAATTACTAGAAATAAAAACAAATACCACGGGGGAGTCCTCAACCCCGACACGGCGCGTCCCAATGGCTGATAGGAAAGTTCCTGTAGATATGCAGGACAGGTATGAATAAGACTTAGCCAAATAAGTACCCGTGGATCACTGAGGACATGACACAGGTCAGCAGCTGTGTCATTAGTGGCCCGTGGCTGAGGAATACAATTCTTGACAGGTGCGATACCACAAAGTCGCAGGCGGCAATCAAGTTGATTTAACCGGCTGTGATACTGCGAACACTCACCAACCCCTCTGGCAGTTTTAATGCCAATATACTCCTTAAAACCGCGATGTCAGATTTTAATATTACTTTTGAACCTAAACCCAAAAAATACTAATTTTATATTAAATATAGTATGGTTCAAGGAACTCCATAAAGTTTGGTTCAACGTACTCCCTTAGCTTTTTCTCTATTATCGATGTATATAGTTTATAGCCTAACTTGGACTAGCCATATTTCTCTGTAGTTTTCACATTGGGTTTCGTCTCTTTTTTCTGTATTGGTAGATTTAATTATTTTTCCATTTCTTAGGCATCTTTGGATTCTTCTAAGCTTCTTTGCAAATTATCCACAGCCATTTCTTTCCTTTTCCTCCTAGATACTTTATTATTTCTGGCGCAATTTCGTCCTTCCCAGATGCTTTTCCTGTTTTGATTCTATTTATGGCTTCATCCATTTCCTTTCTTGTTATCTCCGATAAGCTTGTCACTCCTTCGTCTTCCTTTAAGTATTCTTCTGCCATTTCGCTCCCAATTATTTCTGTATGATGTTCTTTCCAAGTTAATAATATTTCTCGGATTTTAGTTGACTGTTTTTGTCTTTTATTGCTCTTATTTATTTTATTTTGTTGCCTTTTAAACGCTTTTTGTAAGTCCAAAATTGTCTGTTATTTATTTAATATCCTTTTTTCAAGATCATCATCATCATCATCCAGCCTTCTGCGTCCAAAGTTGAACATAGTCCTCCCTGCCGCCAATTTCCAACGATTCTTTTGATGTCGTCTGTCCATCGTGTAGATCTGCCTCTGCTTCTTTTGTCAGACCGTGGTTTCCACAGTGTAATTTTTTGGATTCACCGCCCGTCATTCACTCTCATGGCCCGCCCAGTTCCACTTCTTATTTCTTCTCGTTCAAGATACCTCTACATTTTTCCCAGTTTTCTTTTTGCCATTTTGACGGCTGTCTTTGCTATAATTCTATTTGTAATATATTCCTTCTTATTGTGTTCTATAAATGTTTGATTGGATTTCTTCCAGGCAGTTCTCTTTTCCTTTATTAATAATTTGATTTCTTCACCCCACCATTCTAACCCCTTAAAATTTTTGTTAAATTTTCTTATCCCCCATACTTCTTCAGCCTTATCGGTTATTGTTCTTTTGATTATTTTCAATTTTTCTTCGAGATTTCTTTGGATTTCTTCACTTTCTAATTTTTCTAACGCTTCCTTTGTTTCGTATTGGTATTTTTTTTTGTATTTCTCTCCTCTTAAGTTTGTATATTGCTACTTTTCTATACCCACTTTTATCTTCTTTTCTTCCTGGTGTAACTATATATTCTGCTATGACTAGTTTAGGCTGTGATCCTATTTCTGCTTCACTTTTTGTTTAAATTTTTTGTATTACCATTGTTAATTTTTTCGTAAGTCAAAAGCATAAAATTAAAAATAATATAGGAAATAGAGGTGTGTCACACCAATTGATGCTAGAATGCAAGAGCATAATACACACAACGCAAAAGTCTAAGGATATTTTAATAATTTGACAATACCAATGACAGAAATTTCATGACCATATAAATTTGCTTGTACTATAATTGTTGATACAGATACTCACTTCTTATCAAAAAAAAAAAATTGTAAAACTGATAGCAATACGTGTTTTAGAATGTTGTTTATAAGGGACAAAAAAATCGACAATTTTAAGTTTTGTTTATTTTTAACTTTAGTCACTTAATACCATTCTTGCTTAATAGGTGAGTTAAAGATATTGTCTTTTTACCATGAAACGACAACATTTAACATTGGAAGAGACGAATAGAGCCTTGCGCCTCCTTCAAGATGGTATGCGACAAACTCAAGTTGCTGACCAGCTGGGTGTCTCCCAAAGCGTCATAAGTCGTTTGTGGCGTCGGTTTAGAGACACTGGGAGTCCAGCCGAGCAACATCCAGGACGTGGTCGCTCTACAACCGTCGCTCAAAACCGATATTTAATTTTAAATGCCAAAAAGCAGCCAACAACCACAGCATCTGAGCTGGTTAATGAATTATAGCTTGCACATAATGTAACAATAAGTAGCAGTACTGTAAAAAATCGTCTCCATGAAGCCAATCTTCGTAGTCGGCGACCACTGAGATGTTCACCTCTATCTAGAGGCAATCGCGCTGCAAGATTAACCTGGTGTCAAGAGTTTCAGAATTGGACTGACAATGACTGGACCACAGTTTTGTTTAGTGACGAGTCTAGATATGGATTTCATCCAGATTCTCGTCGGACAAGAGTTTGGAGACGACCCGGATGTGGAGAACGATTACGACATCTTCAAGAAGTGTATGCATACAGAGGTGGTACATTAATGGTATGGGGCGGAATCATGATTGATGGAAGAATTTACCTCATTTTCCCACGTGGCTTTCTCACAAGTCAGCAATATTTGGACACTATTCTTGAACCTGTTGTGCGTCCGTTTACTGCTGCTGTTGGAGAAAATTTTTACTTTATGCATGATAACGCTCGACCACATGTTGCGCATATTGTAACAAACTGGATGGATAACCAGGGTATTGATGTATTGCCGTGGCCAGCAGAATCACCGGACTTGAATCCCATTGAGCATGTATGGGACATGCTCTAACGAAGAATTACTCCACATATGGGCAATATCTACAATGAGTTTCAATTAAAAGAGCTTCTGAGAGAACAATGGACACAACTACCTCAAGCAGACATTAACAATGTTATTCGGAGCATGAACAGTAGATGTAGAGCTGTGATAAACCAACGTGGTGGCCATACTTTATATTAAGTTTATATTTCGTATTTTTGTCATTTTATGGTGGTATGTAAAACATGGGTGATTTGCAATATATTTTTTTTGCTCCAATTTTCTGTTTTTTTTTGCAATTTATGGTTTTTGACATATTAAACAACAATTTAAACTACAAATTTTATATTACTTTTTTTAAGTTGATTACAGATAAACAAAATACGTCTATTTATAAAAATATCCCTAGACTTTTGCGTTGTGTGTAGTTGACTTTCAAGTTTCTAAAAGGACTAGGAGAGGGAGATTACAAAAAAACTAGGTGGTGGACGGTGAGGAGTAAAAACTATATTGGGTGGAGAAAAATACTTTAAAATATCTTTGAAAAATCTATAAAATAATCTAGATGGATATATTTATCATACAAATTATTATACTAAAGATTTGATGATGGACAAGATTTGCAAATTTAAAGACCTATTAGACGTGTGTACGAAGATGAAAAGATCCTTTGATTATTATTAACAACAGTTTCTGATATTGTTCTGAAGCTATTTTCTTGTGGAATTTTAAATTAATTACTATTTAAATGGGAATAAGCCACAATTAAAGGTTAAAGTGCGTTTATTGACGTTTCAATTTCCACTTCGGAAATCGTATTTTGATAACGATTTCCGAAGTGGAAATTGAAACGTCAATAAACGTACTTTAACCTTTAATTGTGGCTTATTCCCATTTAAATAGTAATTAACAGTTTCTGATATTTACATTTATACATTTATTGAACCAGCTGGGATCAATTAAGAGTGAGCTGTTATTAGTTAGACCTTAGATTGCTGAAAAAATATTTCTGAGAGGTTGCTTATAACAAAAATTTAAATAAGCTATATCTGAAACAGTTGTGGAATAGAGCAGACATTTTAGAGTCTGAGAAATTCCAATTTTTCGACATTTTGTGGTAAATGTCTCGGGAAGTACCTATCGTATCTACAACAACAATGGGTACAAGTAAAGTTTTTTAATAACAAATTTCCTGGGTTGTGCAAAAAATCTGTAAAAATAACCTTTTGGAAATTTGCTTATCAGAAATACGAAATTAGGACAGGAAATTTAATTTCTAACAATTTTACTTGTATTCTTTTTGTCGTAAATATGATACTATCCGAAATATTCATCATATTGGTTGAAATATATGAGTCTGTAACGTTGTTTTCTTGTTCTCAAAATTTTCCTGAATTTTCCAAAACTTTTTTAACTGAATCGTTACAAATTCTAGTTATAAACAACGTTTTGGAGAGATTTTTATAAAAATTTAAGGTTGTTATAAAATTGTCCTTCACAACAACCTAATTAAGCTATTTTTGTACAGATCCCGTCTGTACTATATATATATTTTTTTATTTATTTCTATTTCTAATAGAAAAATATAATTTTTATTGCATTTAAATTCTTATAATTTAGTAGAAACACTCAGCTGAATGCCTGGATTCTAATTGGAATTCGGGTGATTCTATGGCCTTGATATTTATTTTGATCGATCTAAAAAAATAGGTCAAAATTTTGTAAAATATGACTCATATTTAAGCGTAATGAGAACGGTAGCAACTTGAAATGCCAGAAAACTAATTACTTATACTTTTTGATTATATATTTTAAATCTGTGTAGTCAGAAATATATATTTTATATTTAGCGACACGGACAGACTGGTCGATGTGGATGGCTTGTTTTGTACGTTTATTTTTAAAGTAAGATCAATTAGTTATCAATGTTATTCTGCATTTTTATGTAAAAACTGGTCTGTCGTCAACGAAACGATAATCTCAATTAGAGCAAACGGGTGACGAAGGCAGCATCTAATTATATTTTTGATATATACTCTCTAACTGAGACACCCCTACAATCGTAAAATTATTTTTTTTGAAAAATTAGGTAAATCAATAAGCACTTTTGGAAATAAGAGAGCCTGCAATAAATAAAAAGCACCGAGAAGATATACTAAATAATCAGCTCAATAAGATGCGTATCATCTTATTGAACTGTATCAGTAAAATTCACTAAAAATACAAGATGGATATTTGAAACATAAAGATATTCACAAATACAAGTGGGAACAGTGAACAAAGGGATCTAAATTAATCATCGATTACTGTTTAACCAAACAGCAATCAGAAACAAACACAATTGATATCATTGAACAAAAAGGAGCGGTTTGTGGATCAAATCGTCATTTAAAACTTGAGCTCTTACAAAATACAAACATGTAAAACAAAAAGAAGAAAAACAAAACCTGATTCAAAATCTAGACAGTCTAGATACATTCGAGAGTTTTTTTGATGATTTTACAGTTCACTTGTAAAAACTGTTATTGTTGGATTAGCTCACAAAATCAAAAACGAACCTACAGAATAACTAGAAGAAGCATATGATACTATTCAAAAGTACTTACATGAAGCGGCAATTTAAATTTAAATAAAGGAGCTTTCTGCCGTTCCGAATGTCGAATCCTTTACGCAGAAGGCCACAAATCTCTTTAAGGGCAACTCCTTCATTTGGTTCTGTTGCATAAATGTCGAAACCACAATCTACCTCCTGTGATAGGCCAGTGACGAACACTTTCGAGAACATGTGAGGAGATTTTTTCTCCTGCTTATCACTGTATGGCATCGTGGGCTATCCGCCAATCCAACCAGATGCAGATGGCGCCTGAGTCTACAGTGGCCGGTAAGCATACTGACGACTAGAGAGCATCTTGTGGTCTAAATTGAGAAGTTAAGCTGTAAACTTTTGGATGGCCCCAACATGCGGAGCCTAACCTATCTCATACCTCAACCACTGGCTAAGGAGTCCTGGAACTTCGGCAAAAGAAGCTCCTTAGGACTACCTCTAACTACCTCTACCAGTACTGAACAGCACTCCAATCAGAGGTTCAGATCCAGCTGAATGGATGAGCCCTTGGTTTCTTTTTACACCTGTGTGTCCCAGTACCCATATCAAATTTATTCTATTGGTTAACGCAACATCAGTGCTCCCTTCAATCCAAAAACTAACTTAGAGCTGACTTTTTGTGCTTCCAGAGCCCTTAGCATGGCTTGACCGTAAGAGCAGATAGAGCTGGTTCTGTCTGATCATACCCTATCTATTATCTCCTGAGCACATACGATGATCGCAACGATCTCGGCCTGGAAGACTGATGCATGGGAGCCGAGAGCCTGGATAGACTGGTCAAATCCGATCTCGACAGCATATATTTCATCTCCTGCCCGCTCGTCAATTCTGGAACCATCGGTGAAAGAGATAAGCCCGCCTTGATGGATAAATGCAGGGTCTCGTTCCAACAATTCATCTCGCTCAGAAAATTAATGAGAACTTAAATTGAGGAGTCATGCTGTCCTGTACCAAATAAAACACAGGACGAACAAAAAAGCTCTATTGTGAAGCAGTACTGGTGTACAAAAACATAGAAGTAGTTCAACAATGCACAAATACAAGCTCTAAAACTGCTTAGGCATACAATGAATATATTAGGGAGAGTATTTGCTAGACGGATAAGTAAGGAAACCGAAATATATGAAAATCAATTTGGGTTTATGTAAGGCAGATCAAACAGATGCTTTTTTTATTATAATACAGCTATCAGAGGTGTAGTAGTCAAAAAAAATAAATGTTTATATGGTATTAATTGATTTTATAACAACTAATGTTAGAACAGGTGTGGGAGACATTGATAAATTACATGTTGTATGTATACATTGCCTCAGGAATAAGTCTTTTGTTATTTATTCGCATTAGTATTGACTCAGATAACAGAAATTTGAAAATGACATTCCTTGTTGTTTAATTAAGCTGATGATATGGGACAAATAAGACATGCTCAAAGATAATTATAGAAAATACTGGAATAGTGAAGTATCTAGAAGACAAAAATACAGTATCTAGATCGTTCATTCAACGAAAGAGTTATTACTATAATTAAGATAATACCTTCGGTTGATAAAAATGATTATGAAAAGTAATGGTGTTAAACATACAATATTGCTATTACAGTAGAGTTAGAGTGAGAAAAATAAAGTGAAAGGGGGCGAGTAGTGTGTTATATGACATGACCAAAAGATTCCAATGAAACTGAAAGACAAATTCTATAAAACTCCTTTATAAGACTAACTATCATGTACGGTATTGAATTTTGGTCAATTTAAAAGAAAGAGGAATGATAATGCTTAGATGAATAATGAAGTGGAGCAACAAAAATATGAGCGGGAGCCTTCTTCAAGAGCCACAACCTCTCTCTTTTTATAAAAGTAAGAATGCTCTATTTTTTGAGTATTCGTGTTGAATCGTAGACCTTAAACGAAGATATATACAGAAGATTGAAATCATTTCAGATGTGGCTATACCGGAGAATACTTACGATCCCGTGGACTGACCTAGTCACAAATGAGGAGGTCCTCAGAATCTCTCGGACTACATCAAACCACTAAAGTTATAATACTTTGGGCACATTATGCGAAATGAATTTAGATATGCCCTCATACAAACCATCGTGTAAGAAAAAATATTTAGAAAACAAGATCTAGGAAAAAGAAGAATACCCCGGTTAAAAAACCTCAAGATCTGGTTCAACATAACATCTGTGCAGCTTTTTTTGCTGCAGATAAAATAAAGATTTCCATGATGATTGCCAACAGTCGTCACAGATAGGCACATCAAGATGAAGAAGTGCTACCAATTCATCCTAAAAGTAAAGAGCATAGATCAAGATGGTCAGGACATGTTTAGCGCCGAAATAATAATCGTTCAACATGAAGTATGTATGACTCAAAGAAGGAAGAAATCCTGGAGAAGTAGGAGAGGAGAGAAGTCCAAAGAAGACATCCTGGACATACATGTCCTTAAGCATACATATCTATGAACGAAATAATGATGATAGTCTGCAGTTTAAAGCTTTAAATTTTTTGAGGAAGAGCTCCTATTTTTTGTTTTATCCTAATTTATAGACTATAAATAACTTTATACTGAAAGCTAAAACTTTTTCCAACAATAATATATCAGGTGCAGAACTTTCCTAAATTATCAAGAGCCATAAATGCCATCAGCTGTTTATTTTTTAAGCCACCCACGATAATTTGCGATCCAAAAAATTGGGATAATAACGTAGGTGCCAAAACGATTTGCTAAGATGAGCGATATTTAGATACAGCTATTTCTCACACATCTTGGTGTTTGGTAATTAATGAAAATTAATTACCATGAAATTTTTGCATGAATTGCAGACAACCTTGGAGAAATGAAGGTTATCGTAATAAAAAATGAAAATTTTAATTGAAGGTCAATAAACCAGAAAGAAAAATATTCAAAACAGTAAGAAAATTTTATTTTAATAAAGAAAATGGTTAAAATCTTAATTATCTGACCGTCAAAGTGGTTTTTCTTATGCCTGTGATTACAAATAATGCAAAACTCTGCCTTTTCTTCCTCTTTATTTTCTCAGTACTATTTTAAATCTTTTTAGCAATATAATATATCTTGTAGATTGTATATTGTTGATTTTAAAGGGGTTGTTTGGTGTCTCGCAGAACTTTTCACATTGCGATCTAAATGGTATTTTGCGTATATTTACATCTATGTTTAGTTTAATAGATGTAGACTTCTAAAAAGGCCTATTATTCGTTTTTCGTACATATATTTGTTATCAATTAGGTTATAAAAATACATATTCCAGGAATTTGTGACAATGGCTCACAAATTGCCCTGTAAATGCAGACATTATGTTCACATCCTCCATCCTATGGCTCTACAGTCAAATTAGAGCCCTGACCTCCCTCATCAAAACCTCTCCATCAGTTAAACTCTGTAGCTATTCCTTTTTTGGAAGCCTGTTTTCTTTTATCCTAAATACATGGCCTGCCCATTGTAGGCGGAGATAAAGGTGGTTCTTTATATACAGTTATATATATACATATATATATATATATATATATATATATATATATATATATATATATATATATATTTATATATATATACAGCTTTATGTTTCTTGAACCATACTATATTTAATAGAAAATTAGTATTTCTTGGGTTTAGGTTCAATAAGTAATATTAATTTTGGAACTAGATTTTATTGTCAATTGAAATCAACGTTTCGGCAGGAAACCCTTGTCTTTGTCAAGATTCTAAAATGTACAAGATTAGGAACAAAAAGTTATTGTAAAATATATAAAACTTACCAAAACGTAAAACGGGACACTGACATTAATGAACTGACAAGTAAAAATTGATATCTGGTATCTCATGGTTTATTGACAATATTCCTCAGGTTTGTGGTTGTAGATGGTATTTTCTTTATGAGAGGTCTCCAAGTCGAAGGTAACCGTATGCCGTCATCTCTTTTATTGAGACAATTTTGCTTTTTTTCAATTTCTATGGTTTTTCGGATAATTCTTGGTTTATAGTAGCGGAGGGGGGCTAAGATTCTGGAGTTTTTAAAATCAATTTTGTGACCTGTATGAAGATGGTGTTGACCAATTTCATAAACTCAGTGTTGTTCATTTGGAATGTCGTCTTTTATTTTGATCGGACAAGAGATAAAAGTTTTTGTCGGGGGGTAAATATTGTTTTTATTCCTCTTGATTTTAGAATTTTGTCGATATTGTCAGTGACACCTTTGATGTAAGGAAGAGAAGCTTTCGTCGTATGATGAGGGTCTAAGTCTTTGGGTTGAGATTGAATGGGGGATTGATGTCTGTGGATGCTCCTATTGATGTGATTTTCGCAGTAGCCATTTTGGATGTAGGGGTAGGGTAGGGGATGATTTATTCGAATAAAGCAATTATGTATATGTATGTCCTCGATATGCCTTGTTCTATAAAGGTTGGTTGAGCTATAATAAATAATATTGTTCTCTATATTCATAAGTTGTTACCATTTTAATACTTAGATGTTTTTCTTATTGGTTTTCTAGTACACTAATGTTCATCAGTTTGTTTTAGTACTTAATATATAATTGGGAAGTTCATCTTTTTAGTTTTAGTAAATTTTAATTCATAGTTTTTGCAAAACTTCAGTAGTGTTACAGAAATGCAGTTCTTCAATTCATATCGACTTTTTCTCTAGAATACTAACAGTGTTACAGTTTCATTCAAGTTTTTATGGCGTAATTTTAAAAATTATTCAAATTTTAATAAAAAAGGTCAAATTAATGGTATAATTTTACATTACGCTTTTAAAGATTATATTGTTATACATTTTGACAGTTCAGTCTGATAACAAATTGCAACAGAAAAAAATGAGACAGGCTGTAATAACTTGATGATAAACTCGGTACAATAGGATTAACAATGAACTATATTAAACCAGCTAACAAACAAAACAATAAAATAACTTTTCCATGTGAATAATGTTTTTATTTCTGAGCCTTCAGAAGTATTGTGGACTGTATTCCTTGTATAAAAAATATTTATTCTGACTTTTAACACCTTTATTATAATTATTTTATAAGAACTTAAAATTAACAAAACCAAAAAAGGAATGTCTTATTTCTCCTTGACAGCTACGCGCCGTCGTTGTCGCTAGTGTTTGATCCATGCGCCCTGTGGTCCGTGCAGGGACGGCTCTTGCACTGTTGACTGCTGAACATGCCGCCCCCCTTGAAAGGCTTAAGTGATGCCTTTCAAACAACGCTTCTTGTAAACCATAACCATTATTGTTCATCCATTGGCAGGACGGCTAACTTTACACAAGGCCTTTTGAATTCACCCTTAGAAGTACGCACAGTCACAACCCGCACAACATTATCTGTCCCGGCATGTAGTTGCAATATTCTACCCAATTCCCATTTAGTAGGAGGAAGACCATCCTCTTGAATAATAACCAATGATCCAATTTTCACGTTGTCAGCTGCTGTTCTCCATTTGGTTCGCTGCTGAAGTGAAGAGAGGTACTCACGTGACCAGCGTACCCAAAAACTCTGAATTATCTGAGTCAGGTGATGATACCGTTTCAACTTATTCGGATTTATTTCAGTTAGCTCTTCTTGTGGCAGTGCTACAAGTGGTGCTCCAATTAGAAAATGTCCAGGGGTGAGTACACCAAGGTCTTCTGGACTTTCCGACAGAGGTAATAAAGGACGGGAATTTAGGAGAGACTCAATTTGCGTCAACAAAGTATACATTTCGTCATATGTAAATTTATTATTACACATTACCCTTCGTATATGAAACTTTACCGATTTTACAGTTGATTCCCAGATGCCACCAAAATGTGGTGAGTGAGCTGGAATAAAATGCCAATGAATCTTATGTTCCGAAAAATAATCTAAAAAATTTGATTTTACCGTTGCGTCATTCATAAATGAATATAACTCCTGCAAATGATTATTTGCCCCAACGAAGTTAGTTCCATTATCAGAATACATATTTTTACATAGACCTCTTCTAGCAATGAAACGTTTAAATGAATTTAAGAATGAATTAGTACTTAAATCATATACAAGTTCAATATGTGTCGCCCTTGTTGTAAAACATGTAAAAATACATATATAGCATTTAACTACTTTACAATTCCGTAAATAGCTTGTTTTCAATTCAAAGGGACCCCCATAATCTACACCACAATTATAAAATGGCCTTGTAGGCAGAAGTCTAGATTTAGGTAAATCTCCCATAAGAGGTACAAGCAATGTAGGTTTGACACGAAAGCAAGTAACACATTTATGCAGAATGTGCCTAACCGTGCTACGTCCAGATAATAACCAAAATTTTAAACGAATTATTGATAGCAATGCTTGTGGACCTGCATGCAAGTATTTATGATGATACGATATCACTATAAGTTTAGTTAATACATGACCGTTCGGGAGTATGATTGGATGCTTCTGGTCAAAAGACAATTCTGACTTTTGAAGACGTCCACCAACTCGTAATAGTCCTGTATCATCAAGAAAAGGATTTAATGATAAGATTTTACTCGATTTATGTATTGGTTTTGATTTTTTTATTGTTTGTATTTCCTGATGAAATACTTCATTTTGTGCCATATATACCAAACAGAAAAAACTTCTTTCTTTTTCATCTACAGTAAAAGGACCCGTTGTCTTATTATTAGATGATTTACAATTGGTGACAAACCGAAGTATATATGCAAAAACACGCTGCAATTTAGCTAAGCTGGAAAATCGGTTCCAAATTTCAGCAAATTGCACAGTTGATATAAATGTTTGAATTACCTTCTGGTCAGGTATGATAGAAATGTGTGAATTTGACAAAGCCTTAGTAGGCCAAGACAATTTATGAGAAGCTAACCATGGTGGCCCATTCCACCACAATTTTGAAGTGTTTAATAACTTTGGTTCATATCCGCGCGTAATTATGTCGGCTGGGTTATCATGCGAGTCAACATGATGCCAGCTATATCCATTAGAAAGCCCTTGTATTTCCGACACCCTATTTCCAACGAAGGTTTTCCATTGTGACGGTTCACCCAAAATCCAATGAAGAGTTATCATTGAATCAGACCAAAAATGTACCTCATCAAAGCTAACACCTATTGTTGCGATAACCGCCGATGCCAATTTGGCAGCCAATAAAGCACCACACAATTCCAATCTAGGCAAAGATATTGTTTTTAAGGGTGCTACCCTTGATTTCGCACATAATAAATGAACTAAGCAAGAACCACCTTGATCCAGTGACCGAATGTAGAGTGCTGCTCCATAAGCAGACTCTGAAGCGTCACTGAAACAATGTAATTGTCTATTAATTGGATTAGAACACAAAACTTGCCTGCTAATGTGAGTTTTCTCCAAATCTGCAATTGATTCCCTAAACTGGTTCCAAGCTGTGTGTAAATCTAAAGGTAAAGACTCATCCCAATTTAATTTTAATTGCCATAGTGATTGCATTATTAATTTAGCTTTAATTATAACTGGCACTACTAGTCCAAGAGGATCAAATATCTGTGAAACTAAAGACAGAACTGTTCTTTTGCTAACCTTTGTGTAATTAGAAAAATTGATTTTATATTGAAGCGAATCTATCTTTGAGTTCCAATAAAGCCCTAATGTTTTTGTTGTAACATCATCTGCAAGATAATGTTCAATGTCTCCCTTTATTTGAATATCCTCATCAAAAATTTCAGGTTTGTTTGATACCCATTTTCTAAGTGAAAATCCTGCTGTGCACAAAATATTATTTAATTCATCCTTTAATGATTTTACTTCTTCAATTGAACTCCCTCCTGTAAGCAAATCATCAACATAAAAATCCTTTAAAATCACCTGGGAAGCTAGAGGCAGGTTCAATTGATTCTCATGAGCTAATTGTTGTAAGCTTCTTATAGCCAAAAATGCTGCTGGAGCGGTCCCATATGTTAGCGTTTTCAGCTTGTATGTCTCAATTGGTTGCTCATCCGAAAACCTCCATAATATTTGTTGTAGTTTTTGCTGAGTTTTGCAAACAAAAACCTGTCGATACATCTTTTCGATGTCTGAAGCTATAACTACATTATGTTTTCGAAAACGAAGAAGAATGCACATTAAATCATCTTGTAATTTTGGTCCGACCATTAGAACATCATTTAATGACAAACCACTGTCAGTTCTAGCTGACCCATCAAACACTACCCTTAATTTTGGAGTTAAAGACGTTTCTTTTAAAACTCCATGATGTGGAAGATAGTAGTTGGGTGTTTCTGAATTGAAATCAATTTTATCTTCAACCTTTGACATGTGACCCAACTGGATATATTCCTGCATAAACTCATGGTATTTAATTTTCATTTCCAAATTTTTATTTAATTTATTTTCCAATAATTGAAATCTTTTTAGTGCATTACTATAAGAATCTCCTAAGTCAGAAATGTTTGACCTTGTTGGTAATTTAACAACAAAATGACTGTTTTCATTTTTAATCGTGCTAGCTTCAAACAACTCTTGACAATAAATGTCCTCCTTGGACATAACCTTTTTTGCACCAAATTCTTCTATTAACCAAAATTTTTCAATTTGGTTTTCCCAAACATTAGACGAAAAATTACATACCACTGAATTGTTGCTAACCTTAATTGATTGACTAACTGGCCCTGAAATAACCCATCCCAACTTAGTTTTTTGGAGAATTGGTTGATCTTTGCCAAGTTTTATCTGACCCACACATAATAATTGCCAAAAAACTGATGCTCCCAGTAATACATCAATTTGTTTTGAAACCCCAAATGTTTCATCTGCAAGTACAATGTTTTTAGGAATATTTATAAAATCCAAGTTTAAATCCGAAGTTGGTAAATTGTCAGAAATTTTATCAATTACCAATAAAAATGCATTTGTTTGATAATTGCTAAACTTTGATAAAAGTGTCCCATTTAATGCCTGAGAAATGTTTGTTATACCTTGACCTAAACCTTTAACCGGAATGTGTACCTTATCTGCCCGTAATTGTAATTTTTCAAAAAATGAACGTGATATAAAATTTGACTGTGAACCTGAGTCCAATAAAACTCTACATTCATGCAAAATTCCATATTTGTCTTGCATATATACTAAGGCCGTTGAAAGTAAAATATCAGTTTTTAATCTGTATGATATACCTTGCTTAGAATGATTTAAAAAATTTATTGAATCCTGACCTATATCACCCGAATGTGATTCTAAAAAACATGTCTGACCTATATCACCCGAATGTGATTCCAAAAAACCTGTCTGACCCAAAAAGTTTAATTGAGATGTACCTTCCATTGAATTATTATGGAATGCACCTTGTCCCTGAATATGTACTTCCTTTCCTTGATTAGATATGCCATTTCCCTGTGTGTGTGTTTCTTTCTGGGTAGATATACCACAAATTTGTGATTCAACCTTTGATCCGTTGAGTTGAGTTGCATTTGTTTGTAAATGAGAATTGTTTATAAATTTACCATCCATATGTAAAAGAGTATTGTGTCGTTTTCCACAAAGTTTACAACCTCCCCATGTACAATGTTGTACTAAGTGTCCATCCTTTAGACAGTTCCAACATGCTTTTGATTTTGTTACCTCTTGTCTTCTAGCTGACACTGATAAATTATGAAATTTTTTACATGAATAAAAATAGTGCGGTAAATTACAAAGTGCACATTGTTTGGACGTTGCAATGAATGACTTTGATAATGTCATTTTTTGCACCCTTTTTTTTGTTTCCTTTGATATTTGCTCTATATCTTGTTTATCCCCTTCTGAATTTTGTAAGTGTTGCACTTTATGATCTATAAATGCTAAGAATTCCTTTATCGTAGAAAATTCGTTAACTGGACCCTTTTCTTGCCATTCCTTATTTGTGTAATAATCAAGCTTTTTCTCTATGGTACAAAGTAAAAGAACATCCCAATGTTCAACTGGATAACCTAACATACCTAGTGACTTTAAATTTCTTTTTATACAACCTGACAATTTCTTTAATTCTAAACTATTTACCTGAGTTATTTTTGGATATTCATATATAGCTTCAATATGACCACGTGCAATAAGTTTTTTCTTTTCATATGTTTCAGATAAAAGTTGCCATGCAATAGTAAAATTTTTGCTAGTAGTTTTTAGCTGCTCCAGTTCATCCTGGGCATCCCCTATCAAAGCCCTTTTTAAATAGTGAAGCTTGTCAACATCATTTAAATCAGAATTTTCTATGACCATACTAGTAAAACTATCTCTAAATTCTAACCAATGTTGATAACAACCATTAAAAGTTGGAACCTCCAGTGGTGGTAACCGTACATTTTTTAAGCTATTTCGATCTAAACTAGTATTGTGACCTGAGTTTGCTATAGTATCGTTTAAATTAACTTCATTCTTTAATATAATTTCTGCAGAGGCTATTAGTTTAAAATATGCATCCTGAAAATCTAACCTTTCTTGTAATTGTTCCTCTGATGTGTCTAATAAGTCAATTTCACTTTGTATTTGATCAAAATCATTCCACCATTCTTTGCATTTGTCAACCCTAACTTGTAATTCTACTATTTTATCGTGAGTAAAACTGCTTATAAATGAATCAAATTTTGTAATTTGTGCCTTAAAGATACCACGCTTTCTTTTTAAAACTGTTAACTGATCCATTGCATCGACTATGTATAATATTAATAAAGTTTAAAGCTTGCTATTAATAAATCCTAACAAACCGAAATTATAATAACCTTGTGACACAAATTAATATCTCTCTTATTCCAGGATAGGTATTATAGGAATGAAAAATGTGTACTCACCACATACCATGCCATGTTAACTTTTTCACTTGCCGTGCCGATAAAAAATACACTAACTTGTTGCTTGTTGATAAAATCCGTTCGAATGACCATGAATAATGTTTTTATTTCTGAGCCTTCAGAAGTATTGTGGACTGTATTCCTTGTATAAAAAATATTTATTCTGACTTTAACACCTTTATTGTAATAATTTTATAAGAACTTAAAATTAACAAAACCAAAAAAGGAATGTCTTATTTCTCCTTGACAGCTACGCGCCGTCGTTGTCGCTAGTGTTTGATCCATGCGCCCTGTGGTCCGTGCAGGGACGGCTCTTGCACTGTTGACTGCTGAACACCATGCTTTATTGTCTACCTAACATTTAATGAAGACTGTAAACATATTATGAAATACGAACATTCTTAGTGATTTAACTAGCTCTAGTCTATTAATCTTTTAGTAATTGTGCCCTCACAAAAAGCCTCAAGTCGTAACTTCTTCATTTTGTCGGTTACATAAAGCGAACCTAGGATCTGCCTCCTCTAATAGGCTAATGACGGGTACGTGAGGGGTTTTACTCCTCCCAGATGTGCGACTATAGTGGCTGGTAAGCATTCTCACAACCAGAGAGCATCGTCCATGGTCTAGAAGAAGAAGTTGAGCTGTTAGACTTATGGATGGCCCCACTATGTGGAGATCTCATACCTTGAGACTACCTCGACTAGTACTGAAGGGCACTTCAATCACAGGTTCGGTTACCACAGGCAGAGGCAATGAGCTCTATATTGCCAGGGTGTCAGCCCGTCTGTTTCTTTCCACACCAGTTGTGTCCCGGTATCCATATCAAGTTGACTCTATTAGTAAGCGTAGCATCAGCCAGTGCTCTCTTGCACTTAACTTCTAGCTAACTTTGAGCGCTTCCAAAGCCCTTAGCGCTGCTTGACTATCGGAGAAGTTAGAGATGGTTCTACTTTAGTAAGCCTTATCTATTATCTTCTGAGTATATACCAGGATAGCAAAGATCTCGGTCTGAAAGACTGATGCATGGCAGCCGAGAGCATGGCAAGACTCAAATCCTCCTGCGCTACTATATATTCCAGCGCTTGTCCATTCTGGACCTATCTGGGAACCAGGCGAGGCCACTCCCACAAAGCAGTGCAGGTTTGTGTTCCATCCACCAATCCCGGTGAGGAAACTTAACCAAGAAGGAGGATGAGAACTCAAAATAAGGGGCCATGCTGTCCTGTACCATCGAGACCACAGGACAACACTCAATGGCCTCTCTCAAAATGTCACAATGGCCCATCTGACCAGTCATTCCCGAATAGTGTTCAAAACAGTTGAGATGATAGGCTGTCATTATGACTTCGTACTCTGTAATAAGATGTAGAGGAGGTAAACACAACAAAGCCTCAAAGGACTACAAGAGTGAATAAATTGAGAAAAACTAGAAATGTGCTTGCAAATATAAAATTGGTAGTCTTATGAGATGTAAGTATAATTTACATACCAACGAGCATAAGGGAAGTATTTGACTAGTGTATGGTACGATCATGATGATCAGTAACAATACCAGTACCTTCGAATAAAGAGGTAAGTCACAAGTGATAAGAAATAGTCACAAGAAATTATGCTAAAGTGTTAAGTACTAAAGTGTAAAAATGCTAAAAAGACAAAGATAAAGAAGTGTTACGGCTCAATGCTGCAAAAACGAGAAGAACAAGATATTATTTGATCATTATGAAGATAAAAATAAAGAATTCTGATAATGAACTTCATTTCGTAAAATTTTTTCGTGTTAATTATTCACTGTAGTTGGTAGCATCTCGCGTTACTTCCTTTTTTTTATTTAGTTTCCATTTTTTAATTTTCCTTTTGCTCCAACTAATTTTGAACGACATCCAAGAGTTATTACTGGCAAAGTGTATCAAATTATGAATGATTCATACGCTTTTAATTATCACAGTCACGTGTTATTTTTGATAATCGATTATCCGTTGGAATTTCGGCTGAATTTCTAATCTTAAATTTCCCGTAAAGTAAATATTTGGAATTAACATTTTCCACATTTTTGATCAAGAGCCAAAATCAATTTTCACAAGGCAATAATTTATATTATTAGGTATTATTGGCTACTTCAATTTTAAATGTCTATAAAACATTGAATAATTTCTGTATCTCAAAGGGTTTTCAACCAAGAAGCTTGATTTCTGCCTACACCTATTCGACCTTCATTTTTTTGTAAGATCAGCTGCAGTATTTTATATCTATCTCCTCTCAATATATGCCACAAATAAGATATTTTCCTGCATGTAGCAGTCTTTAGTAACTATCTATACTTGACTCTTCTCAATGCTAATTAATAATAGATTATACTAATTATGTCCAAAGAATCTTTAACATTCTCGTATTTATCCACGTTTCTAATGCTTCAATTCGGTTTATCGTTACTTATTTTAGTGCCCGTGCTTCTACAATACAACAGTACTGGCCAAAAATAGCTCCTGGTTTGTGTCTGATTTTGTTGTGAAATATTCTTAAAGAAGTGGCTCATTAGGTTAATTAAACGATATTCTAAGTTTTACATTTTTTGGGGAATTGCGATACATTTTGGTCGAAGACAGTCTAGGGGAATCACTTATATTTCCTTCGTCTATTATTTTTAACAACACAATCTCTATTTCATCTTAGCCAACAGATTTTCTAGTAGTAGTTTTTCTATTAGTTTTTACATTTCTTATCGCATGCTCTACCTCTGATTTCAAATTGTACTGAATAGTTTGAATTCCGAAACAAATTGGCAATTCGAGAGGATTTGTTTTGCTTGCTATATTTGTGCAAAAAAACTGTAAGTTCCGAAAAACGCGTTAGTATGCTTTGTGGACTTCGAAAAGGCATATGATCGCCTTAAGCATGACTTTTTTTTGAATATATGGAATTAGCTGAACTTATGATCTCATTAGTTCAAAAGATCCGTGTGTGTCAAAGGGCGATGGAGCGTGCTATGTTGGGCGTTTCACTACGAGACAAGATCCCAAATCGCCAGCTACGACAAAGAACAGGAGTGGCTGATGCAGTAGAGAGAGTAGCAATACTAAAATGGAACTGGGCAGGTCACGTGGCTCGAATGACAGACAATAGATGGACAAAGCGGATACTGGAATGGAGACCAAGAGATGATGCCTACCGAAGTAGAGGTCGTCCACCAACACGTTGGACTGACGATCTAAAACGTTGTCATAGGAATTGGATGCAAGAGGCACAAGATCGAAATAAATGGAAAATTATGAGGGAGATCTATGTCCAGCAGTGGATAAGCGAAGATTGAATGATGATGATGATCTCATTCTAACTGGCAACTTTGATCTCATTCTCTTAAAACTACTCTAGGACCACCAAACCACGACAGTACAAGTGGACCATAACTATACTAGAAAAATTCAAATAAAACACGTACGAGGACGGGATGTATGCTATCGTCAATGTTTAAAATATATTCAGAATAGGTACTAAAGAAATTGCCAACAATGAAACAATATTAGTTGAAAGCTTGAAGATTTTCAGATCATTGTTTACATTTCAGATCAACGAATGACTCTGACTAGGACAGTCTTTTCGGAATTGAGATATCTCGCAAGGCCTTCACGTCTTGGATAATGATATTATGCAATAGAAATATCTTTATGAATTTTCACAAAAGAATTCTTAAAGCTTGTATTTGGTCAGTTCTGCTATACGGATTTAAGACCTGTACTTAAAAAGTAATAACGATAAACAGTTGGTAAAATAATTTAAGAACCAGTGTTATCGTCGAATTGTGAATATATTATGGACAGCACAGACCACCAACGAGAAGTTATTTTACATAATTTAAAGAAGGAAAAAAATCACTTTAGTAGTTCATCAGAGGATTTAAATACCATGACAAGACCATGAGAAGACAATGTTATTAATGAAATCGTGTCGATGTCTGTCTGTGCAACAACTCTCGAAGGAAAAGTTTCAAGTTAAAAATAAATAATAAGTTAATTATTTATTTATTATCTGTAAATATCTTCATTTGTTGGTTTTTGAGCTGCAAAATTTTATTGGCACTTGTTACTACAGCGCATGTCGAAATCAAAACTCATGGCGTTAGTCAGTGGAAATGAGGTAATTCTAACCGAGAAAACATTTTTCGCAAGTTATTTTTAAAACGGAAACGGTTGGCTGGACCAATAGCAGAGTCATGCAATTTTGTACTTTTGCCAGTCAGTAGCGGAGAAACTAAATTTGACTGGGAAGCGAAATATATATAAAAAGTTAATCCTTGTTGTTAACTGAACACATATAACTTGTTAGTCCATAACAGCTTGCAACAGCAATTAGCTAAACAAAGTAACTTTGTTATGGGTGCCAGTGTTATCATGATCCAGCCTCAAGAGTCCACTGCTGAACATAGGCCTCTTCCTCATGTTTCCAACCAATTACAACTATTGTCATTACAATTTTCTGATCGCTACACACAAATAAGTACTAAATCATAAATTATTAACATATGTTTTCACTGGACACTGCTTTCTCAGATATCATCTCTGTAAACTAAGCAATGTGGACAGAGCAACAGCAGATTCTGAAAGTTAACAATATAAAAAACGTGGTTCCAAAATGGATAATGGGTTTTCTTAGATTTGTAGATCTTTCAGTCGAAGTTTACAAGTTTATCTACAGTCTACAAAACCACTGTATACATTATTTTTTTTATAGATTTTTATTAATTTTGTTTCAAAAGTTACATATTAAGTATTATATCCAGGATTTTAATATATGCTTGTTTAATTGAAACTTATCTGTCAGATTAGCCTTAAAAACTATTGTAATCACTCAACTGACGTTCTGCAACGTTAGTTATGTTTGTAAATGTCAGACTGGTCAGTTCATGTATTTGACTGCGATTTTAAGTATTGTGTTTACAGAACCTAGTGTGCATACCAACGTAAGCATGTATAATATAACTTTTAATAAGCTCCATCAAGCAATAAGACGAAAACGTCTAGGGAAGCTCTTATGTCGTGTCATTCTTCTGCAAGATAATCCTCGGCCTCATGTTGCCAAAGTAGTGAAAGAAAATTTACAATGAAAGACATGGATGATATTAGAGCATCCACCCTATAGTCCCGATTTATCGCCTTGCGACTTTCACATCTTTGGGCCACTAAAAAAGGCGTTAAAAGGTAATTATTTTCAGTCGTATGTAGAAGTACAAAATGTCGCAAGAGAATTCTTCGAGCAACAGTTACAAGAAATCCTTAAGCAGAGTATACATCGGTAGGTGAAGCAACGGTATGATTTGCCCTAATTGTAGTGGTAATTATTTGTAGATATATACAGTTTTTTTAAACCAAAGATGGATTCCAATTGAACAAGCAGCCTCAGAAAGCACATATCTATTATAATTAGTCACCTACGATTTTTTCTTAAGACTTAGTTGTAATAAGTGGCTCTAAGACTATCTAGCATCCCTTCCATCACCCAAAGATCTAAAGAGATCTTTTGTGCGTAACGCTTTTATGTTTTGTACGTTAAGTAAATACCTTATATTCGTAAGGCTATTTAGCACTACCCAAAAACATTAAGAGATCATTATATTTAAGTCACTGTGGCAAATAGAAAGCTGGCAAACCTGACATTTACGACTGTTTATTTTTTATTTAATAAAAAGTTCTCGTACACGAAGGATGCAGCTTTACGTATTACGTTACCGAAGAGGTTACCGAAGCAGAAACTAGAAGCAGAAAAAAAAAATTTCAGAATTACGGAAACAATATACATCAATGTCTTCATTGTTTGTCAATGTTTTGAAGTTTATCTATATTTCATATATCTTCATATCAGTTCATGTACGTGTAGTTTATCTTTGTTCCTATAACTCAAGTTTATACCGAGACATGAACTCCTTATAGTCATGGGAGATTTTAATGCTAAAATAGGTAACGGAAAAATTTAGAAACTTTTAGAAAAATATGCACCATGTAAAAAATTATGAGGACTAAAAGTTAGGCTAAATCTTCGATTTCTCGACTTAAAATTTTTAATAAATAAATAAACTATATTTTTATATATAACATATATAACATTCTTAATGTACTTAACGTACTTTACGATGAAAACAGTTGTAAATATTCAAATTACAAAATTTATTTATAAAAAAATTATTTATAAAAATTGGTACCACTCTTTGAGATCGGGGACCTACATATTGGTATTCAGCGAAAAATTTTACACAAGATAAAGTAGTTATCAAATATTACAACAAATAAAAAATACTACAGATAATCGCTGTTGTCTTTTGTAATGTGCAAACTTCAATAGATTGTAGCAGTAGAGATAAAATATAGATTATTATATTAAATGACTAACAACCTTACCATTCAATTAATATTTGCGTGCCACTTCTTGTTTATGTTGTTTAGAGATTAAATATTAGTTTCATTAGTAATGAGAGTTGAAAAATATAACCCATCACAGAAGTAATTTCATTTATAACGACTATTGTTATTGAAAAATTATTTCTTTGACAATTAGAATACAGATAAAATTATATGTAATTTTACAAAGTGTAAAAAATGGAGACCTAGAATTTGTAGTAGACTAGACCTATTTGTTGTCTTTGGTAGAAGATATTCAGACAATATCAAGTCCATCCAGCACACAATTTACGGTGCTTAAGTTCGGATGCAATGGAATTATTTACTGGAGGCCTATGTTCAGCAGTCGACTCAAAACGGCTACAACAGGGTATATTATTCAATATAGAAATGAGGAAAAGTAGTATTGATTTTTGGTAGTTGTCATTTTTTAATGGAACACCCTGTATATTTTTAAAAAACTCCTAACAACCTGATCTCAACTAACTAGATTATAGGGGTCTATTATGAATATTACAGGGTGAAATTTTGAAATTATGCAGTATAGAAACCAATTTTAAATTCAAATGGGCGCTTTTTAAACATAAATTAAAATGTACAAGGTGATTCACGCAAGTCTAGCATAGTCCATCATCTTTATTTTTAATGGAACACCCTGTATATTTTTTGATATTTTAAAAGTTCGTTAATAAGCTGATCCTAACAAACTATATTATGTAGGGTCTGTTATATATAATACAAGGTGAAATTTTGAGATTATGTATAATTTTCGTCAAGAAATTAAATGCAAAACGCAATATATTGATACTTAGTTCCAAAAATTGATGTTGTGTTTAGCTAAATTAAGAAAAAATTTATTATATAAAGTGTGATAAATTATTAATTTCAAAATTTGATGTATTATGTCTTGATAAAAATTATGCATAATTTAAAACTTCAGCTTGTGTTATTCATAACAGACCCTACATAATATAGTTTGTTAAGATAGGGTGGTTAAGGAGCTTTTAAAAATAAAAAATATACAGTGTGTTCCATTAAAATTAAAGATGATAGACTACGATAGACTTGCGCGAATCACCCTGTACATTTAAATTTATATTTAGACGTGTCCCAGCGTTTTAAAAAATATAAAAGTATACAGGGTGTTCCATTAAAAATAGAGCTTATGGACTAAGCTAGGCTTGCATGAGTCACTGTGTACATTTAAATTTATGATTTAAACGTGCATATTTATATATAAAAGTCAACGAGTCTCAGAATAATATTTGACCCTCAAAGAGATGAATTCACAGGGGATTGGAGAAGACGCCGCAATGCTGAATTGGTGACTCTGTATGGAACTGAAAACAGACATATCAAGGCAAACTGAATAAGATGGGCAGGTTACGTTGTACGATCAGAGAATGACAGAGGGTTAAAGACAGTGTTTTTTGAAAGACCAGGTGGTAAAAGATAAGTAGGCCGACCGAGAAAAAGATGGAAGGATGATGTTGAAGCCGATTTATCTAGAATTGGGGTACAACAATGGGAAATAGAAGCGCAAGATGAGCATTTATAACACCATAATTAGGCCAATATTATTATATGCAGGAGAAACAGAATCAGAACAGAGCAAAATGAATATAGAAGCAGAACAAATGCAGAAATTAAGGAAGAACTTAAGGAAGACATCGTAACTAAAATAAAGCAATGCAGAGTTAGATGGTTAGGTCACATTTGGCGAGCAGGCGATGAGGCAGTGACATACGCAATGATAGAATGGAATCCAGGAGAAAGAAAGAGAATGGGAAGACCGAGATCAAGGTGGCTGCAAGAAGTTGAAGAAGACCTCCAAAGGGCAGAGGTCAGAGAATGGAGAGGAAGAACTAGAGACAGGAAAAAATGGAGAGATATTGTCAAGAAGATAAGATAAACAAAAAAGACTGATCCACTTAAGAAATAGGATCTAGAACGCATTTGCGGTTTAACCCCACACTGGGGTGTATGGGTGTATAGCCATTATATATATATATATATATATATATATATATATATATATATATATATATATATATAAGATCGTAGAGGACGGAGGACGATAGTGGATGCGGCGAAGACTCACCCCGAGTTGTAAAGCCAGTGAAGAAGAAGGAGAGTCACGCCGTTTTTATAATTTTTTAAAGTGCGGACAGAAATTAATTTTATTCCGTAAGTGGTTTCCACCTTGTATATGTAACTTATCAAGAAATTAATATGTGTAATATTTTGCTAACAAAAATTTTTATTGAATACGACTTGAATAAAAGGTGGTATTGTTAAGAGTCATTCAAATCTCGTAGAATTCAATTTTTGTAAAAAAGTAAAAGTTAGTTTAATTTTTTTTTGCTTCTTTTGGCTTTTTTATAATTAAATATAAGTACAACAGGCATGAGATACGTTAGTATTAGCTATCATATGTACAAGAACTTAAATTAGTAGGTAAGTTAGAAGGTATGATACATTTGTCTGACAGTAGGCCTTATTTTTTTATACTACTTTTTATATACTTCATATTTTTGTATTTAAAAGTATAAATTTGAATAAATCTATTACAAAACTTTGATTTCAAGATTTAAACATAAAACGTGCGATTAATTATCTTTGATAGCAAATTCTCGCTCTAAGGGTGGTTATCGGAAATGCTGACAATGAACTATGGATGAAAGGCAAGCGATGGATCATTAAAATATGCTCAAAAAGCCAGAAAATAATATAAAAGATTCTGACCTGATATATGTCCGGTAACTTGCCGGGTGACATGCTGTTCTGTCCGAGTCACCCTTTGGGTGTGCTGGGTTTGACTCTGTTGCATTTGACTCTGACTTTGTTGAGTCTGGGAAACTTGCTGTTGTTGTCGATTCATCGTTTCACCACAAAATCACACAATTCGAAGAAAAATTAAGAAAATCACAAAAAACACAAAAATCACAACGCGTAAAAAGAGTCTACTAGAAATCTGCTAGTCTCTTTTGGGTTTCGTTTGCCTTCCACGGGCTCAGTTAGCAGAAGTTCAAGTCATCATCCCCGATATCTCTACCAAGACGTCGGTCGTTTGCAAATTGCGAGCGAAGAATGGCTGTGCGGACGTCTCCCGCCTTGGACGCCCCTGAAATTTTTGGTGGGGGGTCTGAAACGTTTCCAGCGTCTTAAAATAGCCCCTAAAGTATTATGTGGGTATTCGTGATGGGATTGTTCCGTAAGGCCGCTATGCCGTTTGAAAATAACGTTATATACACAATATTTTACTTTATATATTTATTATTCAGGACAGGTTCTAACTAATGGAATTAGTTAGAACCTGTCTTAGTTAGAATTCTATTTAGGTTAGGTTATTTGGGCAAAAATGCCAAAATTTTACTAAATATGCTTTAATAAAATGTTGCTTTGAAAAAGATAGTGTGTTAAAGTGGAATTTTTTTAATTTTTTGATAATAATTGTACTATATATATTGTTACCAAACTCGGCACAAAGGCATAACTATGGATAAGAAGCAAGTCAGTAAAAGAAGACATTTTTTTCCACAGCAACATTTTATTAAGCCAAGCTTAGTCAAATGGCACGTTTTATGTCTAAATAACTCAACCTTAGTTTATGTTTCAATATTTATAATTCATCCTGATCAGCGACATTTAGAAAAGTACTACTTGGTGTAGTGTTTGAATAATAAATACCTTTATTTGGAACTTTAACCACTTTTTAATCGTTAAATGATATAAATTGACAAAATAAGCTTTTTTCCTCAATTTGGTAAAATTGTAATTCATGTAGATCCGTTTGTTTACGTATAATAACGTAAATAAAAATTTTCTGGGATAAACAATTTCAATTTTGCAATAACTATTAAGTGAAACTTCTTGAAATTTTTAAAATTTAATATTTGTGATATGGTTCCCATTATCACGTGAAATTAAAGTTTTTTGTGCATTTTTAAAAAGTTATTAATAATTTTCGAAAAATCTACTTTTGAAGCTATTTTTGCAATAACAAATTAACAAAAATATTTTTACAAAACTCTCATTTTAAAAGTTTCTCTATGATTTTTTAGGAAAAATAGTGTCACTTTTTCATATATGTAGTTTACCGGTTTTTACCTTTTAGACCAGGGAAATAAGCAAACATGTACCCTGTTTGTGACACTGAACTGGCCAGGCAAACGACAGTTGTTTTGAGTAGTATGAACCTCTGTAACAAAAATCTATATGTTTCCTGCCGTCGATTTTTTGGACTTAATTATTTATTAACGAATTAAAGTCAAAAAACGGTGAATTTTCGTTTTTTTTTTCGTCTATCAGCAAAAAGTAAAGCGTTTGAAACAAATTTGAGAAGAGAAGAAACTTATAAGTCATATAAAAACCTTCAAAATGGCGTTTTCTAAACGTTCCTATCCTTATTTGTTGCTTAGAAAGATGTAAAATTAGTTAAACATTTTGGTTTTTTATAAACCAATAATGTTAATAACTTTTTTTAAAATAAACTTGTGTCTTGGGTCTTGTGGTGCTTAAAATAAATTTGTTTTAAACGCTTTACTTTTTGCTGATATCAGGAAATATATAGGTTCTTGTTATAGAGATCCATACTACTCAAAACAACTGTCGATTGCCTGGCCGGACGAGTGTCACAAAAAAAGCTTATTTCCTTGGGCTATTTAGTATTTAAAATCAAATAGCGATCTTGTATTGTTTATATATTGTTTATTTTTGCACATTTTCTTTACTACATATTGTTATTACAAAATTTATCAAAATCAGTTGTTAGATAACTGTATCACCGAGTGTCATGGGAAAATCGTTAGTACCCTAGTCTAAACAATAAATACAAGAGGATCCACGCAATAATTAGGCAGAAGATAAGATATGCGAAAACACGATTTCATAGTAAAGAATGTAATGAAATTGAATACTATAAAAAAAACACGATTCATTTCAACTGCACAAGAAATTAAAAGAGATCGCCGCAAAGAAACGGAAACAACTATCCCAAAATTTAGAAACCAAAATTGGACACAGAATATTAGATATCAGGAGATGGCAGGAGACAGAAGCTGCCATGGCCAATAATGTATCCTCCAGAATAATTATTTTAAACTGTTTGTCCTTTTGTCTAGTGTCTGGTATTTGCATAATTGTATGTAAATATTTATGACATTCTTGAATGTGCTGGATAGCCTACTATTTTTTGACGATATGGCCCTGAAGATGCTTTGAGAGCGAAAGTATTTGGGCAAAGTTTTAAAGAACTGTGTTGGATATCTGCCTTTTATTTGTAAAACTCATATATTCGAGCACATCTTATTTAATATTAGATATGCCGACGATGATGTCACAGGCCATATAATATGTAATGACACAGGTCAGCAGCTGTATCATTAGTAGCCCGTAGCTAAGAAATACAATTCCTGACAGGTGCGGTACTACTAAGTCGCAGGCGAAAATCAAATACTGATTTAACTGGCTGTGAGACTACGAACACTCACCAACCCGTCCGGAAAGCGTGATGTTTTAATGCCAAAATACCCCTTAAAACACGACATGTTGAACTTGAAACAAAATGGGACGATACCCCAGGTGGGTAGAGCTAGCAGCTCAGAATCCCACACCAAAAAACCGGTCAGCCTCACGGATTCTGGAGAGGCACAAGCTCAACAAAACGCGCCAAAATAGATACGTACAAACAAAAACAGTTACTACTAGCCACATACAACATCCAATCGATGGCTAAAGATGAAAAGTCTAAGAATTAGAAGAAGAACTATCCAAGATAAAGTGGGATATTGCAGAACTGTCAGAAGTGAACGAAAAAAATAGGCGAACAATGCATGCATCTAAACTCTGGAAATCGCCTATACTATACAGAGAAAATAGACGAAACATTAATGGTGGAGTAGGATTTCTTGTCAAAAAGTATCTCTCACCATACATTTCTACATATAAAAGCGTTTCTGATAGAGTAGCTTATATTACAATAGACCTAGATAATAAAACCAAGATCAAGGTTATACAAGTGTATGCTCCCATAACAACACATCAGGAAGAGATAGTTGAAATGTTCTACGAAGATTTGATAACAGCATTAGAAGAAAATGATACAAAGTATACCACCATTATAAGAGATTTCAACGCAAAATTAGGTAACAAAGAACAAAATACTGAAACTAAAATACGGATGCACAGGGCCTTCTTAAAGGCCCAAACTTCTTAGGACAATAAAATTTATATGCCATGCACACATTTCAAGAAACCAGCAAACCGAAAATGGACGTGGATATCTCCCGATAAAAAGACGAAAAACGAGATCGATTACTTCTTGTGTGGGAACAAAGACATTTTTGAAGATATAACTGCTCTCAATCGATTCACAACTGGCAGCGATCATCGCCTTTTAAGAGCAATGATTCTTGTTAAACAGACGAAAACCAGTAGAAACAGGCCACATAATTATTGTTATCAGATAGATCAAACTAAAATGCGACAGAGAAGACTTAAGAAAAGAATTTGTAGAACATTATTAACAATAATATTCCATCATAAACACAATTAATAAAAAAAGCAACGAAAATGCAAAGAAAACGAAAAATAAAGAAGACAGAATAAGTGATGGAACAAAACGATTGATGGAAAAGAGACGCACATTTCTAAACGAAGGAAAGCAAAACACCGATGGTTTTAAAGAATTGAATAAACAAATGAAGAAGGGAGTAAAGGAAGATTTAAGGATCTACAATGAAAACAAGGTAGAAAAAATAATAGAAAATAACCGAAGCCTGAAATGCTTAAGATCAAACTTATGAAGACCTGCAATAATCTCATTGAAGAACAAAGATGGAAAAGAAATAAGAGAAAAGAAAAAAAAGTTACTCAAACATTTTACCGTTATTAAATTCCTCAAATAAGAACCCAGATAACACTGCAAAGGAAGATCTTAAGAGAAAGATAACGAATGTCAACTCAGAAATACTCCCTGACATAGAATCCTTCAAAATAAAACAAGCTATGGCACAACTAACGAACAATAAGGCTCAAGACCTAGATGGAATAGTTGTAGAAATGTTGAAGAAGGGGAGGGAAATTATTTTTGAAGAATTTAAAAATGTTTTCAACGAATGTCTTCACAGAGGAGAAGTCCCAGATGATTGGAATGAAAGTTTGACAATACTTCTCTTCAAAAAAGGAGACAGGGGAGATCTGAAGAACTATAGGCCAATCTCCCTGCTGTCCCAAATGTACAAACTGTTTATGAGAGTAATAACTAACAGGTTAACGTCGAAGCCCGATAGCTATCAACCGGTAGAGCAGGCAGGATTCCGAAAAGGTTACAGTACAGGGGATCATCTTCTTACAGTCAGAACGCTAAAAGAGCAAGCCAATGAATATCACTTGATCTTATACATTGGCTTCGTTGATTATGACGGCATTCGACTCCATAGAACTTTGGACAATAAAGAAAGCTATGAACAACTGCAAGATAGACTCCCGATACAGAATGCTGATACATAATAAATATTTACAAGAAAGTTGCAATGAAAATACAAATAGATGCGAAAACCATAGCTATACCAATCAACAGAGGAGTTCGCCAGGGAGATGTTATCTCACCAAAGCTATTCACACTTGGACTGGAAGACGTGTTTAAAGACATTAACTGGACAGATAAAGGAATAAATGTTAATGGAAGAAAACTGGGTCATTTCAGATACGCTGATGACATAGTAATATTCGCTACAAGTTTCGAAGAACTACACACCATGATGACGCAACTATTTCAAGCTTTGGAGGCCTTAAGATGAACTTGGAAAAAACAAAAATAATGACAAACACACCGAACATTAGAGAAGTAACGTTGAACGACATAAATTTAGAAACAGTAAGCGAATACATCTACCTGGGACAGATAATGAAAAGTAACAAAGAAAATCAAACTGCCGAAATTACCAGAAGAATAAGATTAGCGTGGGCAGAATTTGAAAAACTGAGTTAGATCTTGAAAAGCGGTTCATGGTTCACAGACGTGGACACTCACCAAGTCTAATCTAAAGGTACAAAGAGAGATAGAAAGATCAATGCTGGGGTGAGACTTATAGACAAAAAAACAAACAAATGGATTAGAAGCAAAACCAAAGTAAAAGACGCAGGAGAACATGCTGCCAAATTAAAATGGAGCTTCGCACGATACAATGCCCGACTAAAGGATAAAAGATGGAACCACGAAATACACAATGGAGACCATGGTTAGGAAAGAGAAGCAGAGGAAAACCACAAATGAGATGGGCTGATGACATTAAGAAGATCGGAGGACACAACTGGAAGCAAGTGGCGCAAAATAGAAAAAAACACTGGATTGATTTAGAGGAAGCCTATGTCCAAAGTTGGATTACTTAAGGCTAAAGAAATGCCGACGATATCTTAGTGCTGGCTAATTGGTGAGAAGACCTTCAAAATCTAATGAACAAAATAAAACAAACCTGTGATCTGAATGGATTAAAATAACGTTAAGAAAACTAAATAAATTAAAGTTGACAAACAAAATTATATACAGGATAATGTTATAAATGTCGAAGATGCCGTACTGGATAGAATAGAGAAACTCGTGTATCTTGTGAGTACTCTATCAACGGGAGGTGGGATCTAATCGTAGAAGTCAAAAGTCGCATAGAACGAGCCCTAGCTACATTTGTAAAAATAAGAAACGTACTTTGTAGCCACGATCTTAGTAGTGACCTTCGCGTTAGAATGACATAGTAAAATATCTTTCGGTGCTACTGTATGGGCTGGAAGCGTGGACTCTGAGAGAGACTATGCTTAAATGCTTGGAAGTCTTTGAGATGTGAAAGGAGTAGAAGAAGAAGACCAAAGAGGACCTGGAGAAAAGCCTAGGCAGGATTTATATATATATACATGCTGTATATTTTAATAATTATTCAAAATTTATACGCATACAGTATCTCATATTTTGAATATACTTTGGAAAATATAACTTTTAAATTAAATCTTTTTAAATTAAATCTCTAAAAATTTTCTTCTTCTTCAGCCCGTTTGCATCGTCTTCTAGACATGGGCCTCCTCATGAGTTCCCCACTCTTCTCTGTGTTGTGATATTTGGTGACAGTTTCTTCCCACTTTTGCTTTGATGTCGTCTAGCCACCGCTTTTGTAGTGGTCTCCAATGTATAATGCTTCTCGTCCATCTTCCGTTGTTTTGTTGTGCCACGTCTCCTAACCAGCTCCATTTTATTTCCGCAATTCTTCCAATTACATCTTCCAACTTCGTCCTACTTCGTATATCCTCATGTTGTATACGATCTCCCAGATATAGCTATCAGAACGTAGCTCGTTCGATGTTATGTGTTGTTCTTAATGTATTGGCTGATAACTCTAAGTGCCACAGTCTCCATTCTATACGTCATAACTGGTAAAATACAACTATTGAATACCCTTTTCTTTAAATTTGTTGGTATCTTTTTGTTTTTCAACACAACACTGAGTCTTCCTACTGCTGCCAAAGTCATTCGGATTCTTCTAGTTATCTGTGCCGTTTGATTCTGTTTATCTAGTTTGATCGTATGACCTTGGTATACAGTGATGAGTGTCTTACCACCCGGCTTTTTAACGTAAGAGATAGAAAACACAGTTACCTTGTGAAATAAAAAGAGATGAAACTCGTAGAGGTGAGAAATAGTCGGAAAAACCTATAATTTATATTACATTACATTACCACTAACGATAGTCTCACACCTTTAGACGTTAGATTCGAGCTAAATCACCTCGGTCATAATTATTATGAGTAACGTCGAATGTGTGACGTATTTCCATTTTTTAATTTCGCATAAAGTAAAAACTGATTGACCACAATAAAGCAAAAATGTGTAGTGATTATTTAATCTAAAGTTTTAAATTATTAACCAAGAATAATTTCTACTATGATTTGAGGAGTTTCATACACTCTTGTCACGGAATAATTATAAATCCTTCGTGGATTAGTGGCAAGAATTCGACATTGCGATACAGACATCGCAGACGATTAGAGTTCTAAACCCACATGTGGTTTTCTTTCTTTTTTTTTTAATAATTTGAAATTATGCAAAGATCGTTTTGCTTTGAATCACTAAACAAAAACTAAAGTTAAAACAAAAAATCTTATTGACAAAATAGTATCGTCGTACTTTCGAAAATAAAGTAAAAACTTTTAAAGAATGTTTAAATAAGTAAAAATTTTACAAAAATAAAAAAATATCCGTGGTCACTATTCAATCGATTAGGAAAAGTCGCACTGAGATATTCACTGACGATGCGAGAATTATGTGCAGGACAACCCTCGTGTTGAAATCATATGGAATCGAAAGGTATTGGTAAATTACAAAGGGCTGGGACAATTTCATTTTGCAGAAGTTCCAAGTATTTCCGCCCAGTCAACATACCGTCTATAAAAAATGGACCAATGACATGATTCCCTACTATGCCTCCCCAAACATTTACTTTTCGAAGACGCTGGGTACGAGCGACATAAATCTGACGAGGATTTCCTCGAGATCAATACCTAGCATTGATTGAATTGTGACGGCCATGCAATGAAAACGTACATTCATCGGTGAACAAAACGTTCTCTAAAAAATGTTCATCTTGATGTGACATTTCCATTGCAGTTTGACAAAATTCTAAACGTCTATATTGATCCCCAGGGAATTGTTCGATGGATTTATGAAGTTTATAGGGACGGTATCGATGTCTTTACAAAATTTCACCTACTCTAAATCTTGGAATTCCACATTGTTCTCCGAGACGAGGTGTTGATTGGGTAGGATTTTGCTCAATACTTGCACAAATCAAAGTGTCCCTTAGTTCCAAATCTGGATTTACCTCCCTTCGTCTACGAACTCCTCTTGGATCGAACACGGATCCATAAGTAAAAAAATTACGTATAATAGACTGAATTGTTGATCGTGCTGGAGCCGGCCTATTTGGAAACATATTTACAAATTGTTGTCTAATCATGTTGTCTGATAATCCATTCACATGCCAGACAACAATTTGCACTTTTTCCTCGACCGTTAAAATCCTTTTCACGAATTGTTTTTTCAATAAAAAGTTTCTGTTTACCGTAAAAAACACTTCTCGATGTGTTATTATTTGATAACTTGGCTTATTTGAAGGCTTGATGATTTGGTTAGCTATAAAGCAGGTAGCTGTTCGCGCGCATCCATTCCAATGTCGTCAATTGTTTTGAAAATCATTACCTGTACAGAGGAATTGATATTAACACTGAGAATTTAGTGATGGATTTGACATTAAACAGTCTTCAATGGATTATTTTCCATTCACAACTGAAGACTGTAAAACTGGAATTGAATTTGAAATATTTTGTATTTCTATTTTATAACATTGAAATAAGAATAAATTGTAAATAATGAGTTTTTCGAAAACTTGTTACCTAATATGTATCATATTTTCTATTATTTTTGATTGAGTAAAACAAAAATTTTACCCTTGGTGTGAATTGAACCCCAGTCTTCTTATCGATAGACAACGTCTCTAACTATTACACCAATTCTAGATACAATAATTGTTTTCGGACTGATCATACCTATTTAGTTTAGTCAAATATTTCAGTTGAGTTATTTTTATTATTAAATAAACCTAAAGATTTATAATTTAAAATCGCTACTAATTAATGTTTTTTACTATAATATATCTTAATAAATTTAATCATTTATTCTAACATCAGAAATTATTAAAATAAAATATTTTCGAGGTCATCCGTATAATTATGACTGAAGTCAAATAGACACGTCTAATAACTAGCCTTATCTCGTACTATCTCACAACTTAATCTGTCTTCTATCCTTTCCGCTATTTTGCCGGGTGGTAAGACACTCATCACTGTATATACTCTTAGACATTTTCGATCTCACTTCGATCTAAGTCTATTGTGATAGTTTGATTTAACATCATTCTTATTTTACCTAAAATCAGTTTTAAACCGAATTTCGCAGATAACTTGTTTCAGCTCATTTAGCATGTAGAGTAGATCCTCTGTATTGTTACTTATGAGTACCATGTAATCGGCAAATCTTAGATGACTTAAAAAACTGCCATCAATTTTAATTCCCTTTTGTTCCCAATTTAACTTTTTGAACACATCTTCTAATGCAAGAGTAAATAATTTTGGAGAATTAGTGTCTTCTGTCTAACTTCTCTTTCCGTTCAGAAAACAAGGAATATCTAGTTACAATTCCTTTTTGATAGTCGACTACTACTATAGAATTAAAAAAAAACCTAATTTGAAAACAATTACCCCCCTTTAAAAATATTTTTCTCGATGTTGATTTTAAGAAGCATTGAACTAAGACACTGTCCCATCTCTAGCAGTGTGTTGATATGCGATCCGTTTTGATGATCGACGCAAGTTATGCTTTTGTTGTGACTCAGTAAAACCTACTTACCAATTATTTGTCACCTTTGCTCATCGAGTTATTTTAAATTGCCGTGAAAGTTCGGGGAAATTTAAAAAATTTAAAATACATAATTTCTAGAAAAAAATTTCTTACCAATTTCTGAATTAGAATCTTTAATATATTAAACACTTTTTAGACTGTAACAAAGTTTTGGACGCTGTTAAATGAATTGTTATTACAACTTTTCATAAATAAAAGATATGAGATATATTATCATCATTCTCATCAGAGACCAGTGAAATATGACGAAATATTAGCTCACTTAAGATCCATTATTTCTCTTACCTTCATGATTTATGTTTTTTAGATATCTATGTTTGCCGTATTGGCTATTTATATCAATACGTTCTATTGCTACTACGCTACGTCTAGAAGATTTCGAATTCCTCTTGGTTATTCTATTAAGTTGACATTGAAATTTTTTAATCGAAAATGTATCATATTTTATTTGACTGACAGTTGTTTACATTATTTCTGACATACAGTAAAGTTGTATAGTACCGAACAATTAGATCCAGATAAAGAGGTAAAATATAAAATTAAAAAAGCTCTTGCAACTTTTTTTTAAAATGTAGCACTTATGTAACGATAACTTAAAACTTCAACTTCGTAAACGAATGATGAAATGTTACATATGGTCAGTTATTAACCGTTTAGAGGTTTTCGAAATGTGGTTGTGTAGACGAACACTAAAAATATCATAGATGGCGAAATAGACAAACAAAGCAATTCTCAATAAAGCAGAAGTTACTCGTCAGTTGATTCTTCTTCTTGTTCTTTTTATGTAGACATAACTCTGTCTGTTTTCCAATGAGCTTCCAGTAAGTTGTCGTTCCAACGTTTTCTTGGTCTTCCCGCTCATAGTTTTCCTATTGGGGAAACGTCTCTTGTCGTCTTTACTACACTAATATTTGTTGCCATTCGGCTTATATGATTGTTGCATTCTACTATTCCATTTCTTACCCAGTTCTTGATGTTCTCCACTTCGCATCTACGTCATATATCTGTACTACTAGTTCTGTCCCATAGTGTTTTATTATCAATTTTTTAAGTGTTTTCATCTCTGTTGTTTCTAACACCCTTTTAGTCCTCTATATGTCAGGTCGTGTTTCTGCCGTGTATGTTATTCTTGGTCTGATAACTGATTTGTAAATTCTGCCTTTAATTTCATTCCCGATAGTTTTATTTCTTCATTTTATTTCATTCGGGTAACTGCGGTTCTCTTTGCACTATTCATTTGATCATTCACTTTTGTTTCGAGCTTTCCGTAGCTAGATAATGTTATGCCTAGATATTTAAACTCCATCACTTGTATTAACTGACCTTCCAGCTCCAATTTACATCTTAGTAAATTTGCTCTTATAACCATGTATTTTTTTGGGGGGAAAATTAACATGTTAAATATTCTGGCGGTTGTATTAAATTGGTTCACAATACGTTGTAAATCATCCTTACCTTGAGAGAGTAGTATTGCGTCGTCGTCTGCTTAGCAGATTATTTTAAGTTGTTTTTCTCCCATTTGGTATCCTTTTTTAGTTCTTATTTTTTTATTATTTCATCCTTAATCAGGTTAAACAATAGAGGACTCTTTTATTGTGTTGTTTTGGTAGATATTTTCGATCGTTTTGATTATTCCTAGAGGTATCATCCCACTTGCTTACAATAAGTGGATAACGTCCTTTAACTTAACCCGATCAAATGCCTTCTTAAGGTCCACGAAACATAGATATGCCGGTTTATTTTATTCTAATCATTTCTCTTGCACTTGACATTGTAAATATACCGTCGGTGCATGATCTTCCCGAGCTAAAACCTTGTTCTTCTGATAGTGGTGTAATTTCATTTAGTTTATTTATTACTTTGGTTATTTTACTGTTGTGTTTATTAAATTATTTCCTCTGTAATTTTCCGGGACCGATATGTCTCACTTTTTAAAGAAAAGTATTACATGCTTGATATCCATTCTTGAGGAATTCTGTTTTGTTCTATTATTTTTTGGATTAGTTTAAATAGTTGTTTGGTCACATCTGGTCCTCCGTACTTTAGGATTTCGTTCGGTATTCTGTCCTCTCCTGGTGATTTTCTATTTTTTATTTCCTTAATGGTTCATTTACCTCTTCCTCCTCAATATTTATTTCTTCGTTTGTCGTCACCTCTGATGTTGGTGGTTCATTATCGTCACCTTTAACAAATAGGGATCGAAAATAGTCGTTTCCTTCTGAATGTGTTTAGTTTTTATTAGTTCGTTCATCTCTGTCCTTTATCCCCTGATCATTCTCCATATCCATCTCCTTCGGTAGATTGATAGCGTCAAATTTGTAATATTCTTCGACTGATAATAGTGGGTAAAATTGAAGGACGCAGGGGAATTGGTAGAAAACAAGCCTCGTTGTTGACGAATATCAGAGAAGCGATCAAGATAGGAAGATAAGATTAACTGTTCAGTATAGCTCAAGACAGAGAGAGTCTTGGCATGTTAATAGCCAACGTCAAGGAGGCTTTGTAAGGCCCGTTAAGAAGAAGAAATAGTTGTTTACGTGTATATCAGTTAAAGTTTGATTATTACACTTGTTTAGATTCACCAGAAATTTACTTATAATACAATGATAAAAATGATGTTCTGTAAGTGTTGTAAGTTTGTATGATTTACAGCGATATTCATTGCTCGTGTGAAGTATGAAAACATAAAGATATCTGTGACACTCCGTATGATATAGTAACAAAATGTTTGTTATGTAGATTAGCGATTTAAAATTTTATATTTTCGACGTTGCCAAATGTACAGTGTCTGAGACATACGGATAATAGGCGTGTTTTTAAATGAAACCACCTGTATATTTTACAATGTGTTATATATTACTGATGCAACAAATAATCTGTTAAAGGTCAATATTGACCATTAAGATGCAGAAATGAAGAAAAACCTTTTTATTTTGTAACTAATAGTGTCGTATAAACAGCACCGAACGAAAAAGAAAAAATTCAAGTAGTTGTTCATTATTTTCAGACTTTTCTAATCGTTTCCAGAGAAATTAGTGCTATCTCTTCTGTAATTCTGTCTTTCAGTTCTTGGATAGTCTGTGGGCTATTTACATATACTTTGCTTTTTAAATAACCCAAAAAAATAATCTAGAGGTGTCAAATCTGGGGATTTTGCTGGCCATTCGGTAGCTCCTCTTCTTTAAATCCAACGATTTGGAAATGTATTGTCAAGAAACTCACGAACGCCTTGAAGATAATGAGGAGCTGCTCCATTTTACTGCAAGCAAATTGATATATTCACGAGATGAGGATTTATATCATCAGGAAAAAGTTTGGCTAATTCTGGAATTAACTTAATTCTAAAAATGCCCAGTATTTTTAACCTGTTATGGTTCTATCCCAAAAATAAGGTCCAATAATGGTATTATTAATAATTCCGGCCCACACATTTTGTCTTTTGTCCGGTCTTTGTCGGTACTGCGTATGAGCCTCCACCATCCAATGCGGATTTTCATCTGACCAGTACCTGCAGTTTTGTTTATTGATCGTGCCATTTAAATGGAAAGTAGCCTCACCAGAAAAGAGGATTTGGTTAAAAAATTAGGATTAGTGTTAAATCTATTTAACATTGTGTCACCGAACTCCATTCTACGATCTGGATCATCTTTATTTCTTCTTTGTCAACCATTTTCCATCCACTCCTGAATGTAGGTCTCTCCCAATTGCTTCCATCTTTCTCTATCTTGCGCCAATCTAATCCACTGTTTGCCTGCCACTGTTCTTATGTCATCTACCCATCTTTTTTGAGGTCTTCCCGTGCTTCTTGTTGTCGTCCTTGGTCTCCATTCTAGAATTCTCCGTGTCCACCTGTTGTCATTATATCGGGCTACGTGACCTGCCCAGCGCCATTTCATTTTTGCAATTTCTTCCACAATATCCCTAATCTTCGATCTACGTCTTATCTCGGTGTTTCTAATCTTGTCTCTTAGTGATATTCCAAGCATGATTCGTTCCATTGCTCTTTGCGTTGTTTCTAATTTTTTAGCAGATTTTTTGGTAAGGGCTACTGTCTCCAAGCCGTAAGTACAAACTGGTAGTATGCATGTGTTATACACCTTTTTCTTTAAGTTTACAGGAATGGAGGTGTTTTTCAAGATATATGCTAATTTGCCGAAAGCGCCCCATGCCAGTTGTGTTCTTCTTTTAATTTCAGCATCTTGATTTGGTTTTCCTAGTTTGATAACATGACCTAGATATACATAATGTTCAACATTTTCTATGGTATGATTTTGTATTGTTATATTTGTCTGGTCTCGGCTCAGTATTTTTGTTTTGCTGTAGTTCCTTTTTAAGCCTACCGCTCCTGAAACTGCATTTAATTGTTGTAACATATCATTTAGTTCTTGGATATTATCGGCTATTAAAACTAGGTCATCTGCGAATCGCAAGTGGTTTAAGTATGATCCGTCGACGTTGATACCCTTATTGTTCCATTCTAGTTTCTTAAAAATGTCTTCTAGAGCAAGGGTAAATAGTTTGGGAGAGATGGTGTCTCCTTGTCTTACTCCCCGTTGTAGTCTTATGGGATTAGTTTTTGTGCTTTCGTCCAGCTTTATCTGCATGGTGGCATTTTCATATATATTTTTAATTATGTTAGTGTATCTTGAATCTATACGTGCATTTTCTAGAGATTCAAGCACTGCCCATCATTCGATGGAATCGAATGCTTTATGGAAATCGACGAACGCCATATGAATTGGAACATTATACTCGGTGCATTTTTCTATCAGTGTTCTTACGGTGTGCAAGTGGTCTATGGTACTAAAATGTTTTCTGAATCCAGCCTGCTCGATAGGTTGATAGAAATCGAGCTTATGTGTTAGGTGGTTGGTTATGATTTTAGTTAGTAATTTATACAGATGTGAGAGCAAGGATATTGGTCGGTAATTCTCGATGTTTGCTTTGTCTCCTTTCTTGAATAGTAAAATGACTTTGGAGTTGTACCATTCTTGAGGAATCTTTCCTTCATCAATTACTTTATTAAATAAAATATTTAATACCTGTTCTATTTTTCTTCCACCGATTTTCAACATTTCGACTGTAATTTTATCCTCTCCCGGACATTTATTCGTTTTTAGTTGATTTAGGGCCATTCTTATTTCATAGTCGGTTATGTCCGGTATTTCTTCTGAGCCGGTGTTAATTATTGTTCGTTCAGTACGTCGTTGTTGTGGTTGTGTATTTGCCGAGTATAATTTAGTGTAGAATTTTTCAATGGCCTCGCTTATTTCCTTTCTGTCTCGGACGGTGACGTTTTTCTCATTTTTTATTTCTATGATTTTTCTTGTGCCGTTTGAGTTTTTTACTTTGAGTACTTTCATATTGCAGTTATCTTGTATTATATTTTTTATTAGATTGTTAGTATAGTTTCTATGATCGTTCCTAATTTTTTTCTTCACGTTTTTGTTTAAACTTTTGAAGTTGTCCGAAGTTCGATCTGTTCTGTTTCGTCTTTCTTTTAGTAATTTAATTGTATTAGGTTGAAGTTTAGATGTTTTGGCTGTTTTCGTGTTTGAGCATATTTTCTTAACCGATGTTGTTACAGTTACTTTTATTTTATTGGCTAGTCCGTTTATATCCATTTGTCTCAGTGTCTCTACTGATTTTAGTCTTGTGCTTAGCTCTTTTTGGTATTCCGTTTGTTTTTGAAATAGGACATCGGTGGTTGGGTATCGTTCTCGTTTAATAAGTTTGTTTCGTTCTACTCTCGTCTGTATTTTAATATTCGCTCTAACCAATCTATGGTCACTTCCGGTATAGAATTTGTTTAGTACTGTCACGTCGGGGCATATGTTTTTGTTATTGGAGAGTATATAGTCTATTTCGTTCTTAGTTTTCTTGTCTGGGCTGATCCATGTCCATTTACGTTGTTTAGATTTTTTAAAGAAAGTGTTGAGACAAAATAAATTTTCGTTGTTTAAGTAGTTGTACAACATCTCACCCCTTTCGTTCCTGTTGTCCAGCCCAAAGCGACCGATATATTGTGTGTCGCCCTCTTCTTTTGTTCCAATTTTTGCATTAAAATCTCCTTTGATTATTACGAAGTGTGATTTTTCTTGGTTCCTTGCTGTTGTCAGATCCTCGTAAAATGATTCAGCTTCCTCGTCTGTTGAGTTTCCTGTCGGTGCATATCCATGTATTATCTGTAAGCTGTATCTGCTGTTCAAAGCGATGACAAGATATATGACTCTGTTTGATACTGCACAGAACTTCGTTACTTTATAGGGAGCTCGTTTGTTTATCAGGAATGCTACACCGCCTATGTGATGATTTTCTGGTATATATGGTTTTTCTGGTATAGATGGTGACCAGATTTTAAGATGGTACATACTTCTCCTGGTAAGCGAGTTTCATACAGTCCAATTATATCCCATTTGATATTTGAGAGCTCTTGTTCTAGTTCGTCAAGGTGTTCTTGGGTCCTCATAGTTCTTATATTGTAAGTGGCTATACGAAGCAATGATGGGTAGTTTTTCTTATTTGATTCAGTCGAATATTTGCCTCCCCCAGAATCCATGAGGCTGACTGATTGTTCAGTGTGAGATTCTGAGTGTTTAACTCTACTCACCTGGGGTAATTTCGTATTGATACTCGACATCTTCAACTTGGGAGATTTTAGCATATTTAAAACGCCACGCTTGCCGAGCGGGTTGGCGAGTGATTCTATACAATCCCTAAAATCAGGGGATTGCTACTTCCGCCATCCACGCCGTACCGAAGGTATTCTTCTCTGCCGTGTCTGCCGTTGTGGACTTCATCCGTGACCCTGGATAAGGGACCCTAAGCAGGTACTAGTTTCCCAGGTCAGGAAACCCCTGAAATCTGCGGAGGGCAGGGATTGGTTCATTTTCCCTGTTTCTATTAATTGTGTTTTATAGGGATGGATTGTTTTTTAATATTTATGAACAATTATTCTAGTCGCCTTATAAGGATCTTCAACCATCGACAAAGAAATGTCAGTTTTTATTCCCTCTGGAATACGAGGGAGACCACTTTTGGAGAGTTCTCGTACATGTCCACTTCTTGTCCACAAGTGAAACCTATACTCATACAAAAATAGAAAGACTTTTTTAAACTTTAACAAATACCAAGCGGACTATTTTATTTTCTTTTATGTTATTATCAAAGGTTTTAATAAAAATGTTTTTTCTAATTTCTGCATATTAATTATCAATATTGGCCATTTACAGGATACATGCTGCATTGGGAATAAAAAACTGTAACAGAAGATTTTAAAATATATTATTTGAAATACGCATATTATCCAGATATCTCAGAAACTGTACATTTGGCAACGTCGAAAATATGAAATTTTAACTCGCTGGTTCATCTAATATACATAACCAATATTTTGTTACTATATCATACGGAGTGTCACAAATATCTTTATGTTTCCATACTTTACGCGCGTTGTCCATACACTGTACAACGTATGATGTGTTAAAGCATATCATAAATGCATCAATATGGAACATGAACAGCATTTGATAAACCTGGTGTAGTTGGATCGCAAACATCCACGAATGTTTTTAAATTGTCTTTGCTTGTGTTGTTTCTAACACTGGAACCAGCGATCAAGAAACACCTTAGAGGTGTCAGTGGGTAAGAGATGCTGCCTTAATGGTAGCACAGTCATTTTGCAAAAAAGTGAAGATGGACTGTGGGATGCAGTGAGGCTTATTTGCTGCTGAAAATAATGAATAAAAACTAAAAGAGCTGTGGTTGCAGTTAACAATTAATAAGTGGGTCACTTATTCAATAATCTCTTGCAGCGAATGTTAAATTACACTTGCATGAAGGCTGCATTAGGAGAAGCGATTCCATTTTCCTTGAGAGAATTACGTAGTATTATAATATCTAAAGAAAAAAACATAGTTTGTGAATACCATTAAAAGAAGAAAATTGGAGTACTGTACTCATGTGATAAGAAATCCGAAATACTGCATGTAATTATTCATGGGGAAATAGAAAAGAAACATGGTCCTGGGCGACGAAGAATATCCTTCCTGAAGAAAGAACCTGCCAGTGAGTCGGCACCATGGCACTATTTAGGTCTGCTGTCGACAAAGTAAAGATCATACGACTGGGTCACCAACCTTCTTAGATGACAAGACACTTAACGAAGAAGTACCTAAGCTAACCTAAACTATCAAAGCTATGCCAATCAAGAGCCAATATAAGAAGAAAACTTGGCCGCAGCGTAACTGCAACGAAATTGAAGACAAATATTGGCTACAAAAGATCGGAAGCCAATAAAAACAATGCCCAGAGAAAACCAAATCCAATAAACGTAATAAAAATAATGTTAGAAACGACCTGCATGTGAATCAGAAGTAGGTGAAACTACTTCTCTACATAATGAAAAGGCTCATTGATAAGAATAATAATTATTAAAAATATTAGCAGTGATTTGTATTTTAAATGTGATGGTGCGTACAAAACTATCTTGGTTAAGTAACATAAGGCAATGGACGGATGCTTAGCTTGACTACTGCTTTGAGGAGCTCCTCCTCTTCCTCTGTCCTTTATCCTTCGCAAGGATTTGGTGAAGTTATCGTATTTGACGTATGGTTGCTCTTAAGTTTTTTCTCTCCCACGCGTGATGTGCTTGGTCAGAGAGAACGAGAAAGAGAGAGAGAGAGAGAGAGAGAGAGAGAGAAAGAAAGAGACAGAGTAACTGATGGTACTAGTTATTTGGTCTGACCATCGAATTGGCGATCTGCCTTGAGTTCTTTCAACATCTACTTTTATTTCAACCAGCTTCTTCTTCTTCCTATGCCGTCCCCATTAACGGAGGTTGGCGACCACATTTTTAAAAGCTTCTCTGTCTTTTGCAACGTGGAATAATTCGTCTACAGTCATGTTTGTCCAGTCTCGAATATTTCGCAGTCATGACTTCCTCTTTCTACCTATTCCCTTTTTGCCATCGACTCTACCCTGCATGATGACCTGCAGAAGGCTATATTTATTATTTCTTAGTATGTGTCCAAGGTATGCAGTCTTGCGTACTTTTATCGTTCTCAACAATTTTTTGTCTCGACCCATTCTTCTCAGCACTTCCTCATTGGTGACCCTGGCAGTCCATGGGATTCTCAACATTCTCCGGTATATCCAAAGTTCAAAGGCTTCAATCTTTTTAACTATTTGCGCTTTTAGTGTCCATGTTTCTACCCCGTACAATAGTTGCGACCAGACGTAACATTCAACAAACCTCAGTCTCAGCGCAATATTCAGATTTTTGTCACAGAACAATTGTTTGAATTTTAAGAACGCTGCCCTTGCCATTTCTATTCGTACCCGGATCTCTTGGTCTGGATCTAATTCTGTGTTGATGTAAGCTCCCAGATATTTATATTTTGTCACTCTCTCTATTTGCTGTCCACCAAGAGTTAGTTGTTCATTATTTATTGGACTCCTTGATACTATCATAAATTTGGTCTTATCTGTGTTGATGTCAAGTCCCATTTGAATGCATTCACTATTTATTGCATCTAGTAAAGTTTGTAGATCTTCTATACTCTCAGCCATAATTACCGTGCCATCTGCAAATCTCATGGTGTTTATAATTTCTCCACCAATTCTTATTCCCTCTTTTCTTTCCCATAAGGCTTTTCTGAATATGACCTGTGAGTACACGTTGAAAAGCGTCGGAGACAAGACCTAACCCCTTGCCTAACCCCTCTCGCAATCGGTATATTATTTGTTTCTATATCGTTCACCTTTACTACTGCTTTCTGGTTCCAGTATATAGCCTTAATAAACTCAATGTCTTTTTTGTCTAAATTGATGTTTTTTAATTCATCTATTAACTTCATATGCTGCACTCGGTCAAAGGCTTCCTAAAGTCTATGAAGCATACATATGCACTCTTGTTATATTCCCGACATTTCTGCAAGAGTACCGTCAACGCAAATAATGCCTCTCTTGTACCCATGCCTCCTCTGAAGCCAAACTGAGTTTCATCTATCTGCTCCTCACATTTCTTATAAATTCGGTTTTGAACAATTTTCAAGAGAATCTTTAAAGGGTGGCACATTAGGCTTATCAATCTATAGTCATTACATGATTTGGGATTGTTGTTTTTTGGTAGAGGTAAAAATATCGATTTAAGCCATTCTTCCGGGATGTTGCCCTCTACATATATGTGGTTGAGAATTCGGGTGAGTCTCTTTATATTACCGTTATCTAAGGCTTTTAACAGTTCAACTGGAATTTGATCAGGACCCATTGCTTTTCCTTGTTTTGCATTCTGTAGGGCATTCTTTACTTCTGAGGGTAAAATTTGTAGGTATTGTTTTTCTTCACCTATATTTTGTTCATTTTCTCTCTCGTCATGGAAAAGATGGATTATATATTGTTCCCATACTTCCTTTATTTTGTTCTCTTCAGTAAGTATTTCTCCATTATTATCTCTTGTTATTAGTGTTCTTCTTTTTCAACCAGCAATTCATACTATTTCTTCGACTGGCTATGTGTTCAAATTTAAAATACCTCAATATACTTTGGTCAATACTTTTGGTAAGCTTACTGGTGGTGTCGAGTTCTGTTAATATTGAGATATTCGTGCTGTATGCCGTCCATTTTCTGTCTTACTGTATGGCTGTAAAAGTTGGACAATAGACTCTAAAATAGAAAAAAGAATAGATGCCTTTGAGATGTATATATACAGACGAATGCTGAGAATTCCATGGATACAAAGAGTTACTAATGTTGAGGTACTTAGTCGCATGTGTAAACAAAAAGAATTACTAAGAATAATCAAAGAAAGGAAAATGCAATACTTGTGTTGAGAGGCGAAAGATACGAATGACTTCAAGTTGTACTGGGAGTTTTTTCGACTTTATTTTATGGAATGGAATCTTGGACCTTGAATGCGACATCAATGAAAAAACTGGAATCATTCGAGCTGTGGGTGTATAGAAGAATTCTGAAAATATCGTGGACAGAACACATCACAAACAAAGAGGTTCTGAGAAGGATGAATAAAGAAATAGAAATTTTAAATATAATTAAAACAAGATAATTGGAATATCTCGGACATATTACACTTGGAGAGTAATACACCTTGCTCCAACTGATTATGCAGGGAAAGATCCAAGGAAAGAGAAGCATAGGGAGGTGTAGAATGTCATGGCTGCGCAACCTGAGAGAGTGGTACGCATGTACATCAAATAAACTTTTCAGAGCAGCCCTCTCAAAAGTCCGAATAGCTATGATGATTACCGACCTCCGCCGTGGAGATGGCAATTGAAGAAGAAGAAGTACTGGAAGGAAAAGTACAGGGCAAAAGATCAGTAGAAAGACACCAGAACTCGTGGCTGAGAGTTTCCAAAACTACAATTGCCATTTGGATCGCCAACCTTCGAAAGGAGACGGCGCCATGAGAAGAAGAATGCTGTCCAGGGTATGTGCATCATTCTACGGTAGACCCACTTGTCAAAGGCCATTATACGTGAGTTAGACTTCTTGATGGTACAAGGTTCTGCAGCGTAGATAGCGATAGGAAAGATAAACGTCTACCAGGCGTAGTTTGTTGTTCTTAGTTAGTGCCGTTTCTTGCCAGATTATAGTAAGTTTGACGGTTGTTGATTTGGCCATTGTAAGACGCCACCGTATTTCTTCTTCGCATTCTCCATTATTTGTTATGAAATAACCCAAGTAATTGAAACAACTTACAACTTTATATCCTGTTAAATTTCTTATTTTAGGCTATTTATTTCTAGTTCTATCACTGATAATCACCTTGGTCTTCTGTACATTAATTTTAAGTCCATATTCATTATTAATACCAGCTAGTCTGTTCATCAAAGCTTAGCGGAGATTGCTGATTTTTTGGCTTTCGACTGTTATGCCTTTATTTCCATAAATCGAAAACGCTTGATGCGTTGGCTGTATATATTGAATAGTGAGGCGTAGATGATACATCCTTGACGAACGCTGGTTTTTAGTTTGAGGTTATTGGAATATGTGTTATTGACTCTATGACTATTGACGTTTGCTGTGTTATTGACGTACTTTTACTAGGTGTATTAGGGGACAAATCCACATTGTTTTTGGGGAATCTGTGGTAAAAGTATTCATTTAAATATCTTGTTAATTGGAGTAGTTACTAATAGAGATATGTTGGATATTATTGTTGACATTATAATATCCAAAGTATTAAGACAGACTAGAGATATTTTCATTTATTATTAATTATTAAAAAAGAAAATAACAATTTACAATTTTTACCTAGAACATACTTTATGTTTAAAATTGTAAACAACTTTATGGTAACTATAATAAAACGTAAATCAAACAGTTATTCCTATTCGGTTTCATATAGAATTAGATCTTTTACTCTCTGTTACACATGAACGACAATTTCATTTTATATAATAGAAATTGATATGTTCTCGTTCTATTGAGATATTACAAACTCGTAATTCCAATAAAAATCAAAAATATTATCAAGGTTGTATGCCGAGAAAATTTTTTATATCTTTGAATTTTAATATCATAGTAGATTTACGGGGGAAGATCGATTTATAACTATCATTTTCTACATTGCTAGCCAAAAGTCCCCCCCTCGTATCTTTTGAACGGTTACACTTATAACAGTGAAAGTTGGATGGAGGAAATAAACGGACCTAGACTTTGCACAAAGCCACTGTGACCGATAATTTTAAATGGGACCTTATGGCAAGTGACTTCTCGTTTTCATACTAATTTTGTTCGGATTGAACCTGATTTTGATGGATAAATTGATTAAATACCAAAATTCTAGTTTCGCCTTTAATTAATAAAGATTTAAAAACCAGTTCTTATATTAAGTGTTCAAAATGTGCTCCATCTTCTCATACTCGTTCAAATGTGTCGGGAGAAATTGTCCTACATTCTTCGACAATTCGTTATTTCAAAACGTCAATACTGTTGAGTGCTGTAGCGTAAACGATAAATTTTAAGCACCTGCACAGAAAAAAAACTAATGGTGTAAGGTACGGTGATCGAGCTGGCCATTCTCTCGAATGCGGTCCAATCTGCGAACATCTTCTTAAATGTTATTTCCAAGTTGCCGAATTTATCTGAATTATCTTCCAGAATTTCAAGAAATAACGGCTTAATTAAGTTTTGTAACATCTCCAGATACATTTCACCGGTTTAGTTAACATTGAGAAAAACAGGCTCAACTATATGGTGTTCCAAAATATCTACCCAAACATTTACTTTTTCTGTAAATTGAGTGTTATTTTCAAGAAAGACTTGAGGATTGTGTGTTAACATTTCCATTGAGGAAAAAAGTATTTTCGTTACGAAAACAAATTGTTTTTATGCAATCTGGTTGTTGGTTAATTTGATTGGACATATTTTCACAGAATTATAGTTTTCGGTCGGGGTCATCATCTGAAAGTTGTGCACAATTTTTAATTTGTATGGTTGAAATTTGTTCTTAGCCAACACTCAGTGTACTGTCCTTTAATTGATTTCACATATATACGCAACTTGGGCTGTAGAAGAAGTAGGGTTCACTACCATTTCTGCAATTGAATAAATTTTTTGTCATCACTAATTGTTGGTCGACCATATCCTCTGGCATTTTGAATACTGCCTGTTTCTTTAAACTTCCAAAGGAGCTCCACAAAGAAGTCTTCGATATAGGACGATCGGTGTACCACTCATTAAAAAAACGTTCCGCTGCATGGTAAATGTTTCTAATTCACCAGTTATTAAGACAGCTGCTACTTTGAAGGCTACAGTACGTACGATTTTACCTATGTAAACATTTAAACGTATCGTTAAATAGTAATTAGACTAAATATTCAAGGTATAAACACTTTTGCGAAAACTTAGCAAAGTAAAAATAAATTCTAACAAATACTTTAATGTATGCAAATGCTTTCGTGCCTAAAGTAGATGATCAAAAACGAAGAGGCTAAACAATTCCAATCCCATTGCAGTTTGTTTTTTTTTTGACGAAACTTGAATATTTTTGAAAGGGCCGTATAATCATATATGGCAAAATGACAATATAAAGACCATCAGAAGATGCCATGAAAATACTGGTAAACGCTTGGTTGTTATAAATGCTGGAGCTAGTAATGGGTTTGTTGACGATGCTGAAGATCTGCAAACAATTATGAGATTCAATGAGAAGAATGCACCTGAGAGAGAAATTGGTGAATATAACACAAATACTGTATAAAAAAGAGGTGCAAATAATGTTAGGCAATGAAATAACATAAACAATTAACAACAAAAAAAGAACAAACAAAAAAACAAACCGCAACAAAAGGCTTCAAAAAGGGACGTGGTCTATCACCTACACTTTTTAACTTATATATAAGATGGTATAGAAAATGCCGAAAATTTGGCACACCAATACAAGAGAATATATTACATTTACTAGTTTTCTCAGATGACCAAGTCATTTCTGCACAAGACAGGGAGAACGATATATGATAAGGAAATTAAAGGAAGAATACGAGCTTACTCAAGATAAACATGTGTAAGACCAAATACTTATGTATTGGATCCGAGGTTGTATATTTGAACTTAATTTTACAAAGTATTATAAGAGTTGTAAGACTGTTAAGTATTTAGGGTCAAGTATAGGCCAAGATGGAAATAAGACCAGTTGAATTGGACTTAATGAGAAGATGTCTACTAAACTCCATAGAGGATAATATAAGAATAGAGGAAATATGGAGTAGAATGGAAGCAGAATGCCCAATTACAAAAAAGTTAACATAGATAGAGACCTCATCTATCTATCTATCTATCTATAGGTAAATGAAGGAATATAGTGCTGCAAGGACGAAAACGGCGAACTCTTAATGGGAAAAAGCCGAAAAAGAAAAAGGAGTGTGTCTAAATATTGTTATCCATGTGCTGAACTGTAATATTACGTGCCGAATTATGCATTTTCAAAAAATACGTAAATAAATATCTACATCTAGTTGCTGCATCCCCGTAAAACACATTTATTTTAAAATTGATTTCTGTTCACCGAGCTTAGCTATCAATAAATAATACTTTACGGTTTTGACTATATATTAATCAATAAAAAAATGTATAAATATACCAATTTTTATAAATATAATTTAAAAAAACTCGATATTAAACAGCCCAGAGTAAACTCACATTTATTTTTGCGAAACGTTTTTAAATTTACAATGTGTACCTGTCTGTTTGATTTCCATTAGATAACACAGTTTACGTCAATGTTCTTGATTAATGCCGTTTTTATTTTCGGATTGTGTTCGAAATTGCGAACAAAAGATTATTATTAGTACATGTCAAAACAAATTAAGTTAAGGTATTTAAATACAGTCGCAGTTTCAAAGGCAGTGTATATACCAATAGAGTTTCTATGAGGTCTATCTCAAAAGTATAGTCTTTTATTACATAGTTTCAAAATGCGCCCTTTGTAATCAATACAGATTAATAGAAGATACAGAGGGATACGAGCTTAACCAGCAACTTTCACCAACTATACCGCAGGTACCAACTGGGAAGTTTGTTGTAGCACACTCTTATTTACATTGTCTTTTTTGATCGTCGCATTTTTTTTTCGCTGAAAATGAAATAAAACTTCGAGCAACTAGGTATTTTAGTTTTCTAGATTACTGGCGAAACAGTTAAAACAGTTTCATAAGTTTGACTCTTTAAAAAGGAATAGATAGTACAATATTCCACTGCAGGATCACTACGTTTATAACGTAGTTAATAAAACTCACATTTTTACATACATTTAAAATTTGGAGAATACATTGATAATAGGCTCCCAGTCAAAAATTGGCTGCAAATATTTTTAATTCAATTATAATTCAATAGTAATTAATTTAAAAAAAATTATTTCGTTCATTTAGCCTTTAAATAAAATACGCTACTCATGACGTATGTGCATGTTTTTATATTGAAAGATAATTGAAGGGGTGAGTGGATGAAGGGAGTAAGTGACATTTTTTAAGAAAATGAGTTATCCGCATGGATGAAGGTGGTAAGTGCTAAATTAAATTTTCCACTTATCCTCAGCCTTCTATGATTTAAAATAACTGAGATAGCCAGCGTATGAAGGAGGTAATTGACCATACTACTTTAAATATCTAGTGAATGAAGGAGGTAAGTAACAAGATAAAGTACTTACTTCCTTCATCCATACCACAAAGAATAAAAAGTTTTGAACTACAAGTAAATTCCATATGATGAGATCGTTGCTCTTCCTGAAAATGGAAATGAAGAGGCTCTTAATTGGCCCACTAAAACCAAGAAAAAAATATTTCCACTAAAAGTAAAAGTAACTAGAAAAAGACAGAAAAGTGGTCTGGCTTACATTTCTAAAATAGGCCAAGTAAAACCCGCTAAAACCGTCAACTCTGGGATTTTGTGCAATGAAAATTGCCGTTACAAGTGTTCTCAGTCAATAACTGTAGAAGAAAGGGAATCAATATTTTCTTCCTACTACAAACTAGATGTAAATGCAAAAAACTGCCTTCTTTTTAAGAGCATTAAAAAAAGGGAACCAATGAGAAAGAAAACTGGAGCATTAAAGCATAAAACTGCCACCTACCAATACAATGTAACTTGTAGTGGCCGGCAAACTACCGTATGCAAACGGGCTTTCATTTCCTTGTTTGCAATCAGCTTGAAAAAGGTTGACCTAATCCAAACTTCAATAAAATCAGGGAAAAATGCTCCTGAACCGGACAGAAGGGGAAAACACGCAGTCAGACCTAAGAAGACCCCTGCTGAAGTTGCTGCTTACGTCATTGAGCATATTTAAAGTTTCCCAGCAGAAGAGTCGCACTACTCCAGGCATTGTAATATTCACAAAAAATATCTTTCACCGCAACTTTCGATCCCTAGAATGCATAAACTTTACCTAGACAAATGCCGAACTGACGGAAGAAATGAAAAATTTCAAATAAAAGAGGCTACATACCGATTCATTTTTAATAATGAATTTAATCTGTCTTTTGGTTATCCCAAAAGCGATACATGTAGCACATGCGATTCTGGCAAAAGTAATGAAGAGCACGCTGAAAATTACAAATCAGCGTTTGAATCTCAAAAAGCAGATAGAGAATTTGCTAGCAAATCAGAGAACACTGTGTATGTAACATTGGATCTAAAGCAAACTATGCCCCTACCTAGGCTTAGTACCTCGAAAGCCTTCTATCTTAGACAAATGTGGTTTTACAACTTAGAAATCCACATAATAACCAAAAATGTGGAAAAAACCGTTTTCTGCACATGGACCGAAAATCAAGCTTCCAGAGGTAGCTCGGAAATTTTTAGTTGTTTTCTACGAACAATCGAAAATATCATCTAGTTTTGTGGATGGACTCGTGTGCCGGGCAAAATAAAAATTTTTTGATGGTATATTTGTTTCAGTATCTTGTGGGCAAAGGCATCTTTAAAACGATTGAGCACAAGTTTCCAGAGGTAGGACACTCGTACTTAGACTCGGATAGAGCATTTGGACGTATTGAGAAACGACTAAAGAAACATCAAAACATTTACATCCCTGATGAATATCGTGATGTGATTGTTTCTTCAACCAAGAACAATATGGTGATAGACATGCAACATCACTTTAGAGACACGGAAAATATTATGAAAACCATGAAACAAATGAATAGAAAAAAAGATCTTCTTAATGAAAAGGTTAATTTCAAAACTAGAATACAGTGGATTCGCGTAGATATCTTTGGATCATACCTTTTCAAGAAGTCTTAAGATTACTACACACCTTTCAAAATGGTATATATCCTCAAGCAGAAAAATTTCCCATCCCTTCTACCTGAAGAATTCAACATTCCAAGTCATATCCAAAATACTGGATCCTTAAGCAAAGAAAAGGTAGACAATCTAAAAGAACAGCTTTGCTTCATTCCAGAAAGGGATAAGTGGTATTATGAAGCCATCATAGAGCAACAAAAATTTTAAGAAGGTGGTACAATATCCTTAGACTGATTCAAAAGCTGCTTAGAAATTCAGTGTTTGTCAGTCTTTTGTAAAACCAAAAATATAAGTGTTTACTTGACATCCATGTTATTTTTTTCCTGGTTATAGCTCTTATTCAAAAGAAAATGCAAAAATTTATCCTAGATAAAGGAGGTAAGTCCACATACCCCCTTCATTTTGGCATAGACATCATTTCTAACACAAAAAAGTTTTTGGATAAAAGAGGTAAGTACAAATATATATTTTTCAAATAAGTTTTTAAAAATCGGGAGGATTTTTGTTTTTACAATAAAATTTATACATATCCTACCTGTGAGAATAAAAAAAATCGGTTTAAAAAATCGATTAATAAAAAAGTTCCAGCAATAATACTTTGGAGTTAAATTTCTCAAAAATTTACTTTTGTTACTTACTTCCTTCATCCACTCACCCCTTCAATTAATTAAAGATAAAATCCACAAGGAAACTAAGTTCCTGTAGCTGGCAGTATACCATGTATCACAAAAAATTTAAGTAAAAATCCTTTATAAAAGGTATATATAAATTAAAAACCCAAACGGGCTATGTCATGAAGACAAAACGTTTTCGGAAACCATGTTCCATCATCAGTGTCCTAAAAAGCATATAACCACTTTAATTAAAAAGAACATAAAGTGTAAATTATGACCAAGGTTAATACAAAATGTGGTTAATACATACTAGGTGTACATGTTTTAAGCCACTAAATATCAGGGTAAAAACCCGTTAAAATTTATCTATTACAATTTGGTTTACATTATTTGGAATTATATTTTATGATGTTAGAGTTACCAGTGGATATGGTAACATGGTGACCATGGTAGAGCCATACGTACTGGTTGGGGGAAATTTGACTTTCACACAGCTTGTAGATTCTCTTATGAATTATCTTTAGGAACAATTTTAGGAGATGACTCATGAGGCTTATAGTACGGTAATCTTCGCATTTTTTGGCTCCTGGTTTTTTTTTGGAAGTGCAATAAACTCAGATTTTAGCCATTCTGTCGGTATTTCTCCAGAGTTGTATATGTTGTTGAATATCTTTGCGATTATTGCTATTAATTCGTTGTCCATTAGTTTGAGTAGTTCTGCTTGTATATTATTAGGGCCTGCCGCTTTGCCATCCTTTAACTGTGTTATTGCGGAGTAAACTTCCTGCTGCAATATTCTTGGTTCTACATTTACCTCTTCTTCTAGCTCAAAGGTGTTATCTCTTTGGTCTTCAAATAGTTTTTCTAGATATTTTTTCCATGTTCTTATTTTACTCTGTTTGTCCAAGATGATGTTTCCGTCAGAATCAGTTATATTTCCTTTCTGCCTTCGTCTTAGTCCCCCTGTGAGTTTTTTAACTTTCCTATGTACATTGTGACTATCGTACTTAGACTGCAGAGTCTCAATTTCTTCGCATCTTTCCCTGGCATCTTTTTCTTTCGCTTCTCTGATTTTCGTTCTAATGAATATATTTATGGTTTTATATTTGTCTGGGTCATTTTTGGCTTATCTTCTCTCGTCCATTAGTTTCAGGATCTCATCTGTCATCCATGATTTTTTCTTCATTAATCTATCTGTCTTTAAGTGTTTATCCTTTACATTTTGCACTATTTCTATAATATGTTTGATCGTTTGTTCTTCGTTCGATTCGTCTCTAATTGCAGTCACTTGCTTGTTTAACGTGGCTTGGACTCTCATCCTCGTATCAAGGTCTTTCAGCATACGTAGGTCGTATGATTGTGCTTTCCTTTTCTGCACTGTTTTGAGTTTTACTCGAAATACTCCCACCAGTGGAACGTGGTCTGTCTTTGTCTGCTCCAGAATAAGTCTTGACAGATGTAAAGCTGTTTCGGAATCTTTTATTTACTAAAACTTAGTCTATTTGATTCCTAATAATTCTCCCGGGTCTGTCTTGAGGGGATTTCCACGTGTACAGCTTGCGAGGTGGGAATTGGAAGAATGTGTTGGTGACAACTAGTTCTGAGTCTTCTGCGAATTTTTCTAGGAGGTCCCTTCTCTCGTTTCTGACTCCAAGTCCATGTGCTCCAATGTACTGTGTCTTATCTCCAGCTCCAATTTTGGCATTAAAATCGCCCATAATGATGAGAACTTCCTGTCGAGGAATTTTCTGTATAATACTGTTGATGTTCTGATAGAACTCAATCGCTTCTTGCTCCCCTTGGGAGCATAGGCTTGGATGATGTTTATATTAATATGGTTGGCTTCTACTTGTAGTAACATCACTCTCTCTGATATTGGTGTAAAGTTAGTAACGCATTTGGCAACCTTGGGTGATACGATTATTCCGACTCCATATTCATGTGATCCATCACTTTTTCCCGAGTAATATATGTTGTGATCTTCTATTTGTATTTCTCCAGAATCTGGCTATCTCATTTCGGCTATTCTCATGATTTCAATATATGTATTCTCTTCATCTTCTGTATTGCATTGTGGATTTTTCCTGCTTTGTGTAAAGTTTTGACATTCCATGTGCAGATCTTGATATTCTTTCTGCGCTTCAATTTACATATATTAATACATGTAAATTACACATATTTTATAATACAATGATTATTTTTTTCGCAAAATTGCCAAAAATATTGCTTACTGTAATTTTAAGGTCTCAAGGACTTATTTCACAAAATAATTTAAAGCTTTAGTTTATATTTATTTGGTTTACGTGCAAAAAGGTACGTATTATGATGGTTTTTGTACGTAAAATTGTACATATTTGTATGTATTTTTACATGCATACACGAATGCATAAATCAATGATTTGAACATTTATTTTTCATATTTGTTTGATTTTTGCATATATGATCTGCGTTTCACACATGCTACTCGTACATCCAAAGTACAACGAACTTGCTCGTGTGAGTGGATTTATTCCCGAGAATGAGTTTACTTCGAATTAAGAAATTATTATATTATATGAGGAATTTATTCCCGTTTACTAGAAAAATTAGGGAGAGTCAGGAAAAATTAAAAGGGGACACGATAAAACTGGACGGAGTCCAGGTCCAGAAAAAATTGGAGGAATTCAGAAAAAATTGAGTTGAGTGACTGTAGATGGCAGTTGATTGGATTTCTCGTCGCATAGAAATCCAAGATACAAATGACGTCAAGGATCGTCCCAGAAGTGGTAGAAGTCGATGTACAACAGCAGCACAAGACCGGCAAATAACATTGATAGCTCGTAGAAATCGTCTGGAATCTACAAGTGGTATATCCAGAGAAAATTCTAGGCTTCAAGGACTGAATATTTGACAGCAAACAATAACACGATGACTAAATGCAGTAAATTTGTATCGTAGAAGACCGATCGTAGAAGATTTGCGAAGAATACTGGTTTGGAGGGCCCCCGGACGACAAGCCCGACTAGAAAGAACCCAACCGCGTGTCCCATTTGAAGTTGGCAGTATTATGTTTTGGGGTGGTATTATGAGTGGTACACGGACGCCACTGCTGGCTCTGGAGAGAAGAGTCATTGGTACTGTGTATATCGAGGAAGTTTTAAATCCTGTTGTATGTCTATTCCGAGGGGCAGTAGGTGATGAATTTGTGTTTATGCTTGGCAACGCACCACCTCATCGAACAGCAGCAGTACAAAATTTTCTCGAAGAAGAAGGAACATCTACATTACAGTGGCCCTCGAATTCTCCCGACATGAACGTTATTGAACATGCTTGAGACATTTTCAAAACACGTATCAAGAAGCGAAACAATCCCCCTATTACACCTCGAGAACTAAAAGATGCTGCTCGTGAAGAATCGGAGAGAATTCCGCAGGCCCAGCTCGACCAGTTAATCGGCAGCATGCCAAATCTCTTACAGGAATGCATACAGGCCAATGGAGGAAATACCAATTATTAGTTTTATTAAAAATTACTTTTTTCTATATAATTTATTAGTTATTATTTATTATTATTCTCTATAATTTATTTTTAAATGTAAGTTTTGTAGATTGTAAGTTTTTCACTCCAAGAGATTAGATATTTTTTTGCATATCATTTATCTGGTTTTGACATTTATTTAGTATTGTTGAGAATTAAAACAAAATGATGTTTAACTATTCAGAAGAATTTATATATAAAAATCAATAAAAAGATAAAATATTCCAATATTACAAACTTTTGGACATATATGTATATCTATCGACGCATGCTTTAAAAACTCACATAACTGACATTTTAAATCAATAGCATTTGCAATACCTCGCCTTTTTAACAGCTGGCAACCTTAATTTGTGAACACTTTTTCTTAGGCAACCTTATATCGTCATATTAAGAAACAAATTAGCTTTAATATGATATAAAAACACCCATATACTCCATAAGCAGCGTAGAGATATTATTAAAAAAATAATAATAAACAAATGAACGAAATAAAAATTTTATTCAAGAATTAATTACTATTCGGCAATCCTATATTCGGCAATATAAGGCCTATATTCGGCAATCCGAATAGAGAGAAGGGCTTAAAAAAAATGGAAAAAATGTGACTAACACACTTATCAGAAATAAGCGGGAGAGAAAAAGCAGGGGTCCGGAAAAAAGTTTTAGGAAGTCAGGGATCTTCAAGGCCTGTACAAGTACAAGTTTAGAAGTGAGTTGTATTCTACACATTTTTAAATTAGAGTTCATATTGTTTAAAGATGGAGGTAGTACTTCTACTACTATACAATTATTTTAGAACACCCTGCATGTTCTTCTAAAGGTGCCTATTTTCTATGATGTTGAAGACCACATTGACCCGTCTTATTCTATTTACAGCAGCTCGAAATAGATCAGTTGACATTAGACCAGTCCATTTCCTAAGGTTGGCTAGCCAGGATGTACGTCTGCCAAGATTCAATACCCATATCAATACCCTTAACAGATATGTTTTGCTTGAGCGTCTCTCAACAAGTGTTGTTGGCTCTTCCTCTCCTACTCATTTTTATGGATAGATGATGATTGCGACAGTGTGGTTATATGATATAAACATGGGATTAGAATTAATAACAAGTTTAATTCTATAAAGGGACCAATATTCAGTAGTATATGGGATGATCTGCCAACGACCAAGAAAGAGAAACTTGGAGAAGAAAAAAATTACCATAAAATGCTACAATCTCAGAAACTTAAAAAATAAATATTAATTTTTTTTTATTTACCTTAAAAATTCTTGTTCTTTACATCCTTATAATACTATAAGACTAATTTGTCGATATTTTACAATATTATTTTGTTTAAACCGTATCCACGTTAGGTTTTGTTAAATTCTAAATTCACATACAATTTGATTAAAAATTTTTATTAGTAATAGAAACAACTATATACAAAAATATCATTTACATCACATATTAGTACTATTAATTGTAAAAGTATATAGAATTACGTCTCAGTTGTAATTTTCAAGTTCAAAAGGAAGCCCAGAAAACTTACCAATGGGAAAAGGTAAGCTACCAGGTGATTCTGGTCTTCTATAAAGCTCCATGTCCGGAGATAAGTTTCGAGTCGCTGTTGTAAATTGTCTGTAGGTGCCGTACATATGCGATGGAACTCCTAGAATAAAAAAAAACTAATCAAATAAAATTTCATAAATATAAATATATTGGTTTCGAAAATTAGTTTACGGATTTTAATATCAGATGTCGCTATTTGCGTCTATACGAAGCCGGAAGCCATGTTAGAGTTACTTCCCAAGACAGAAAAGATTTATTTTCACGTTCAGAGCGAGTGTGAATAGCCGTCTCTAAAAAGCCCTTTTAGGGCGAAATACGTATAAGCGGATACACAGACGCACTGTACGTGAAATCAAATATTAACTGTCTTTTTTCCTTTTATTCCGATATACTCTGTACGAGTACTAGAAACCAATTCGCTAAGGATTTTTGCTTAGTTAAGGAGATATGTTGTGGAATGCAATTTTTAGATTGCTCATGTCTCTAATTACATCTTTATCAACGTCTGTTTTGCCTTGCAATTCTTAGAAGGCACAGATTAAAGCAAAAAATCTGAATTTGGTTTCGAAAATTAGTTTACGGATTTTAATATCAGATGTCGCTATTTGCGTCTATACGAAGCCATGTTAGAGTTGCTTCCTAAGACAGAAAATATTTATTTCCACGTTTAGAGCGACTGTGAATAGCCGTCTCTGAAGAGCCCTTTTAACTCCTTTTTTCCTTTCATAAATATAATAGTTCAGTCATCTATTTAATACTGTATTTTTGTATGTACACAATAAATATATTGGAATTAAGGTTTCAAAAAGAACTACTAACAATCATTCACCAAATTTCATGCTGAATGGGGTTCAGTTTTGAAGAAGTAGAATACCACAAAATCCTAGGACTTATTTTCCATAAACTTACATCGAAAAAACACATTGAAATAAAAACTAACTGTTTAACAAAATTAATGTATCAGTTTTGGGTTAGGTAAATCGTATATAATCCTAGTTTTTTGCTTTAATCGCTTTAAAATTGTATAAGGAATGATAATTTAGCTATGTGTATTTTTTATATTTTCAAACTTATGCAGATCCAATATTAAAAGTTTTAAATACTTAAAAGTTAGATTGCATATAAAAGAGCATTTAAGCTTTCAAATAAAAGTCGAACCATTGAAATCAGTTAAATAGGAGAGCCTATGGATTTTTTGAAACAACTACAAGTTTAAGTCAAAAAACAAATATAATAACTTTTTTAGTTTTCGATTAACGTTCTTTTTCTAAACTTACGTCGAAAGTTCAGCAAAAGACGCATATTTTAAGAACATAACATTTAGATTGGTCAATTAGTTGCGAAGTTATGATCGAAAATGACGTAACAAGTAATTGATTCGGGATTTATTAAATTAATTTTTTATTGAAGTTTATTTATAAAACTCATATTTATTTATAATTCATATTTACAAGTAAATAAATTTAGATTAATTGAGAAAAAAATATTATAGCTAACATTGACATTGTAACCTTAACGAACGAAAAAAAGGAAAAAGTAGGGGAGTGGATGGAACAGTGGCCAGTCAGGTACAGTGGCCACTTTTAAATATTTTGTTGTTGTTTGATAGATACAGACGCGCCATTTAGTACAAACGCTAACAATTTTAGTCACAGAGTCGCTTACTACACTTGACCCCTGCACCATCGTTTCCAGAACCATTTTGTATACGAACCTGTTGAGAGGTATGTTGTGTAGAAGTAGCAGGTAAGTTTAAACATCTTTTCAACCAATAATAATATACATATTAAATGTTCTGTATGTTTTGTGGTATACAGTATAGTATTTAAAACTTGCAGGTGATGCAAATTATGATCTTCAAAGTAGTAGATTTTAGGTTATGCCTCCTAAACAATGAGCTTTTGGTACAGTGGTCATACACTTATGCAGGGACAGTGGCCATTGCTTTTGACAAAAAAAAAGTGGTGGCCACTGTTCCTACATACGTTTGTAAAAAGCAGTGGTCATTGTTCTTTGTGGTCAAAAAAGAAAAGTTATTGACGCAGCAAGAAAAATCATAGGCAAGAAAAAGGGAAATACAAAAAGGGAATAGTTCAATGACGAGTGTAATAAGGACATACAGAAAAGAAATGAAGAACACAAGAAATATATGGAAAGAAGAACCAGAGAAAGAAGAGCAAGTTACCAAGATGCAAGACGGAGGGCCGATAAAATATGCCGAACAGAGAAAAGAAAATACGAAAACGGCAATATACAGAAAATGGAAGAAAATCTTCAACGCAACAATATAAGACAGGCGTACAGATATCTACGCAATTTAAGAGAAGGATACAAACCCCGAACAAATCTATGCAGAAAACAAGAAGGCAAGTAACCAGTGATCCAAAAGAAATAAAATCAGTCTGGAAAACCTATTTCCAAACTCTTTTAGGGACACAAGAAAATGAAGAGCATATGGACATGCATCACAATGAGGGAGACACCGAAAATATAGAACCCCCAACGACGGAAGAGGTAAAACAGGCAATACGAGCACAAAAGAACAATAAGGCTCCAGGTATTGACAACGTCCCCCCTGAGCTATATAAATTAGGTGGCGATCACCTAATAGGACAAATGCATATGCTCATGAACAAGATTTGGAATGATGAAAAGATCCCTAATGATTGGAAAACTGGGATTATATGCCCAATCTATAAAAAAAGGGATGCACTGAAATGCGAAAATAATCGCGGCATAACCCTCCTGTGCACGGCGTACAAAATTTTTACTTACATACAAAACAAACGACTTCAACAACTAACTGAAAATATTGTCGGGGAATATCAAACCGTTTTCCGACAAGGAAGATCTACAACTGACCAACTATTCACAGTGAAACAAATTTTAAACAAATCGTGGGAATATGACATTGACGTCCACAACATATTCATAGATTTCAAACAAGCCTACGACTCAATTAATAGGAACAAGTTATATCAAATATTGCAGAGCTTTAATATCCCCCAAAAATACATCCGACTGGTAAAAACAACAATGGATTCGTCAATAGCAACTGAGTCCAAAATGAGCTCACTAAGTCCAAAATGAGCTTACTGAAAACTTTGCAATAGTCCAAGGATTAAAGCAAGGAGACGGGCTGGCACCGATACTATTCAACCTGACCTTGGAATATGTGATAAGACAGCTGAATATAAGAAAAGGTAATCTAACAAATAAATCAATACAGATTGCCGCCTATGCCGATGATATCAGCATCATGTCTCGCAGAACAGAAGAGGCGGCAGAAATGTATTCACAATTATCTTAATTCAACAAAGGCAAAAGAGACCGGACTAGAAATAAATATTCAAAAGACAAAAAAGTTAACACAGGCAAGAGCTAGGGGAAACAGACGCACAGTTGAATTAGAGGACGATATTGAAACGGTAGAAAGTTTCACATATTTAGGAGTTGCATTAAAAACGGATGGAACAGAAGAACCAGAAATCCAAATAAGAATAGTAAAGGAAAACAAAGCTTATTTTTCACTCGATCATGTGTTCCGCTCCAAGAACACACACTGGAGATCGAAAATCAGCGTCTACAAAACTATTATCAGACCAATAGTATGTTATGCATGCGAGACATGAGTGATGACAGAAGAGACAAAAAGAAAACTGGAAGTCTTCGAAAGAAAAGTCTTAAGAAAGATATTTCGACGTATTAACGAAAACGGAATATGGAGATCCAGGTACAACCATGAACTCTACCAACTGTTCAAAGAGACACCGATCTCAGAATTCGTTAAACTTCAGAGACCTCGCTGGGCTGGTCATGTAGTAAGAATGAAGACAGAAAGATTGCCAAAAAGAGCCCTAGATAGTAAAATGCAGTGCGCAAGACCAAAAGGAAGGCCACGGAAAAGATGGGTGGATGAAGTGGCAGCGGACGCGCAAAATTTGTTAGACGTGAGAACCTGGAGAAGATCGGCGCGGAACCGACAAGGTTGGAGGCATAGTTTGGAGGAGGCCAAGGCCCGATTTTGGGCTGTAGCGCCATTGGAGAGGGAGAGTCCACTAAAAGTTGAGATAATTGAAATTTTGTCGCTATTTTGAACTCGTGATTTCATTTGTGAGACGGATAAAATTGCTATTTTAACCACTGCATCTCGTAGATTTTTTTGTAGTTTTAAAAATCAAGATTTCAATTAAGTTGCGCAATAGAAAAAAAGTGAAAATTTTTATCACATGAATTTATTTTTATTAATTTTATTATATTAAGTATAAAAATATTCCTCGACTTTTCCGATGTATGTATTTTGTATATTGACCAAATAAATTTTATTTATTTATCTATGAGCACGCTACAGCCCATAAAAGATTTAATGAGGGGACTGTAATCTTTTATATTAAAGTATACCTTCAGCAAGGAAACAGCTTTGAACACGCACAGATAATTTTATTATAACACAATTTATGACAAATTTAGTCCACAGCAACAATACCTCAATTAAAGATAAGGACATCGAATCGATGATTCCTACAAGAATTTGGACAATGAGATCAGAATAAGTCGAGACAACCAAACAATCAAGCTGAAAAGAAGAATAAACCTCGCTTGGGCTGCATTTGGAAAGATGAAGGATATTTTTAGGTCTAAGATTCCAATGCGTCTGAAAGGAAAAGTATTTAATCAGTGTATTTTGCCAGTGATGACATACGGCGCAAAAACCCTAACATTCACAAGAACAACAGTGAGTAAACTACAGGTTGCTTAAAGAGCGATGAAGAGAATATTATTAGTGGTTTGTCTTCGTGATAGAATACCTAATGCTACTATGAGCAAAAGATCAGTTTTTACTTTTTTAAGTATGCTTCTCGTTTTTCTCTACAAAATAATTTTACCTCATCCGTACACTAAGATTTTCTGTTTTCTTTTTCTATTACTAAATGATCACAATGAAATAATGTAGATATCAATTTTCATATTATGTTTAAAACGTTATTTTAAATTACGCGTAAAACAATTTTCTACATTTTAAGTTAAAATAATCAAAGTAAAATTTGGCGGCGAATCCAGGAGAAATAAATAAACTTTTCTAATTTATTTCCCGTTGAATGTTGTTTGGCCGTTGTTCGATTCAGTTTAAATTATCTAGAAATAGATCTTACTCGCAATTTGCATCTTTTTATACATTGTTATTCATTTCTGTCTTAAAATATACAGTCGTAATATTGGAATAGTCGAATTTTTGGCCGAGACATTTTTTATCACGTATTATTTGAAAATTTTATGAAATCAATATGCAACTCTAAATTAAACTGTATTAACAAAAAGAAATAAACCGATAGTATAACGTTTATTTTTTATATTTAGAATTTCTGTTGCTACCTTTTATCTTAGTGTCACTTATCCTTAGAGTATTCATTTGACTTCAGTCAAAAGTTTTTACTTGCAAAATTAAAATCCTATTGTGATAAGATACAGGATGATTGATTAGTGGGATAAAGCTCAGTAGATCCGCTATAAGAATAAAATATTCCTTATTATAACTTAATACTTAATACTCGTACTTATTTCTACTTAAAAAAATTGAATGTATTTCTGAAATTTGAAGAAAACGAAAAATATCTCGGAAAGTAATGAGAATAGATATAGGAAATACTGTATAAAAATTAAAGTATCATAAATACAATATTTCTAAAAAATAAAATTAGGGTGATCCATTTAAAAAATTGAGAAAATCGTAATTTTGTTTTGTAGTTCACCCTGTATACAAATTTTTGTCAATTATTTCAATTAAACTTAATTTAAAAACTACAATATATTGTTTACCTTATTATATAAAATAAATAATTGTTTATCCATTACTTCTTTATATGCATGGTGTTGACTTCATAGAGATTTCGAAAAAAAAAAATGGTTATAACTTGTTAAATACTCTGTATAGTAATGCAAAATGGATAACAATAAAAATTATTAACAAAAATTGTAGGCAATTAGGTTCACATTACAAAATTAGTTAGAATGTTACAGGGTATTCGACAACATAGTGGCATGCCAAACTTATGTTTTTTTAATGGAACACCCTGTATTTTATTTTATATTCGAAATCTTCTTCACTTTCTCATCACGACAACATGAAGTTTTGTTATGTTATACAGGGTATTTACAAATAACCAATTTGCTATGAAAATCGTAAGAATTTCAACTCCCTGTATAATTAAAAAGAAGTACAATAACAATGATCTATGGCTGCCATATTTTTTTAATAATTGTCAAAATTTTTAAAAATGATTGATATTCCTAATTTTCTGTATATCAAATTTAAAAATTATTGTAGAACAGAGCCGAGATGCGTAAAATGCATAGGGAAACATATTATACCAAAGATTGTGAAAAGCCACAAAATAAAGAAGCTAAATGTGTACACTGTGGTGTTGGTACACTACTCACCCATTAATTATAGAGATTACATCATTACTCTGGTTCTTCAAAACTCACTGAACAAACATAAACCTACAATCACACCAAAAAACAGCAGGCATGGAGAGTATTCTACAAAACCAACCAAGAGAGGTTAACCAAGTCCAAACATATGCCCAAATAGCCTCTAACGAGCCCAAACAAGGTAAAGAATGAACCGAGTTCGATATCAAATATACTACACATACTAATAGAATGCACGAACAAGCAAGAAGAATTCAATAAAAAAATTCTAGACAGATTAAATAGCATAGAAATTACATTGGATCATAATATCCTATAAATTTGATCTTGACAAAGGTGAAAGTAAATGCAAAACTTATACATTATAAATTACATCAGAAACAAAACAATTGGTTTAATAGAAAATTATTTTTTTAGAAATTTTAAATCTAGTTCTACAAAATGTTGTCTAATACATAATTCCCAATAATGTTCCCTCAATTTCACCTTGGCATTATGGCTTTAATTAAAATGATGTTATGAAATACTGCTGTTGATACTATTAAATGCATATTCACTTTCAAATGTAATCTCATTCGATTTATAAAAATTTGAAATTTTCGTTTCCATTCCTAGTTCGTATGGGAGATTCATTATAAAATCCACTAGGAAACTAAGTTCCTGTAGCTGGCTGTATACCATGTATCACAAAATTTTTTATTTCAAATCCTTTATAAAAGGTATATAATAAAATACCCAAACGGGCTATATCACAAATACATTACAGAACGTTTTCGGAATGTAAATTCCATCATCAGTGTAACGAAGTATACATGCTATGAGCCACTAAAATATATGGGTACAAACCCGTTAAATGTTGTTAATTTATAGTTATGTTACATTATATATTATTACAAATTAACTTGAACATCCAAATTTTTACATTTTGTTCTTTTCGTTTAATGTCTGTATTTTGTTAGTTCAAGAAGTGTGAGTTTCAGATCAGTGACACTCAATTCGGATTTCGGAATGGATTGGGAACACGAAAAGCTCTTTTTGCCTTAAATATGTTAACACAACGATGCAGAGACATGAATGTAGATGTATATACATGTTTTATTGATTATCGAAAAGCATTTGACTGCGTTAACCATCAAAAGATGGTCGAAATTCTGAGAACAACAGGAATTGACGAACAAGACTTGCGAATTATCTCAGAACTATATTGGCACCAAACGGCAACAATTAAAATAGAGCACACAACATCCGTAGATATACGAATCCGACGAAGAGTACGACAAGGTTGCGTCTTATCACCACTATTATTTAATCTGTATTCGGAATCTATATTTAGAGAAGTATTAGACGAGGTTGTAGAATTTGGAAATTCTTTGAAATATATATTGAAATATATTGAAATCCCCTCATACGTATTAAAAGACGAAGTAATTTTTTTGATTCCTCTTAGCGTCGCCGAATAAAATAAACCATTTTTCGAGTTGTTTATATTTCTTTGATATTTTCTTAAATCGAAACCGCTTTTAGGATATTCTGCGTTTCAAATAAATATTCCAGTTTATATGTTTTGTTTATGCTTAGTTAAGCGAATGAATTTAAAAGATTATTAGATCACTCTCGCAGAGGCGTTGTCATAGACAGCTGCTTCTAGAGTTTGTCCAAATTTCAAGACGAATTTGTAAAATTTTCGGTTTTTGCCCTTTTTATGGAAAATAAGTAGCAGTAGAGTTAATAGAAGCAATTTAATCAGTTCAATTATAGTTACAGTTAGAGTGAAATTTGAAATGTTGCCATTGTATCCAGCTGTACATATTCCTGTTTTTTTTTAAGAAGCCGAGTTTTTAAAGTTTGTGTTCCAACTTCCTTTTGTTTGTGTTCAGATATTTCCAATCTAGTTTCAACCCTCAGAAACTTTAGTGCTTTTTTTGGTGAAATCAGGTAACTTTTTCTGTGTTTTAATTTTAAAGTTAAGACAGACATTTTTTTATAATAATAATTGCTTTCATTATTTAAAAAGATAATTTGTTATTTGCCACAGTTTATAGCCCAGTTACATTTGTAAGTTTTGAGGCAACAGAGTTTGTAAACGAATAGGACATTATTTAAGTTTTCTTTGTTATTTTTGATATAAATTTTTGTAAGTACTTATATCACATATATTTTTACACCACTTAATATCTGTAACTGTTTGTGTTGAGACAGTAATAAATGTTTAATTTATTTCTCTGAACCATTTTGCCTTTTTATTTTAGAAAAGTCTCCCAACCTTTTTTTGTGTTTCTTATTTTAGGAAAGAAGAGCCCTGTTTTCCTTTTTCCAGCAAGATTAGGATTCTTCGAAGCGGCGTCCTTATTTCAAATAGCTAGAGGTCTTTCTTGTTGTTTTTTTTTGTCCATTTATTCCAGGACATTCATGTCAGTACCCCTTTGTTTCATTTTTGTAGTTGCCCCAATCAAACCCCCTTGCCATTCACTTATCCACGACCCAGCTCTCCAAATAAGCCCTGAGTGCCGTTCGCACAGTTTCGTTTATTTTGCTTGCCCTATCTCCACCCTCAGTAGTTTCCGTCCCCTAATTTCAACCCCCATAGCAATACCCTATATGGTTGCCAAAATATTTCGTTACAAGGTTCAAGGTGGAATAAAGATTAACGGAACCAGCATACACAACATCAGATACGCTGATGATACTGCCCTAGTAGTAAGCAACGCACAAGAACTACAAAATATAATAAATGCGGTAGTTCATCATAGCGAAATGTTCGGTTCACATTTAAATGTTTCCAAAACTAAAATTCTAGTATTTTCGAAGATACCAACAAACGTACATTTGTACGCCAAGGGACAAATAATAGAATAGGTAACTTCCACAAAATATTTCAGGGGTAAGTATCAACAGCTAGTATAACCCAAAAAAATTAATCCTGTCAAGAATCGAACAAGTGAGAAAAACACTCATGAACATGATATTTTTTACAAGATCAGACCTTAATATAGAGCTTAGAATTCGAATGATTAGATGTTGGGTTTTCTCTCTTTTGCTGTATGGCTGTGAGAGTTGTACAATGGACTCTAAAACAGAAAAAACAATAGATGCCTTTGAAATGTATATATACAGATGGATGCTGAGAATTTCATGGATACAAAAAGTTACCAATGGTGAGGTACTTCGGCGCATGAGTAAACAAAAAGAATTACTCAGCATAATCAAAGAAACAAAAATACAATACTTGGATCATGTGTTGAGAGGTGAAAGATACGAATTACTCCAAATCATATTGCAAGGTAAATTGCAGGGCGCAAGATCAGTTGGAAGACGCCAGAACTTGTGGCTGAAAGACCTGAGGAAATGGTTTGACCGCTCATCTACAGAAATATTTCGTGCAGCAATTCCCAAAGCTACAATTGCCATTTGGATCGCCAACCTTCGAAAGGATACGACGCAATAAGAAGAAATATAGACTCAGATCATTGCCTAGTAATCTCAACATTGAGGGCTAAAATTTCAAACACAAGTAAAGAAAATCAAATTGATACAAAAAAATGGAATGTGCAAAAGCTGAGAGATGCAACAATTGCAGAACGGTACTCAGAAAACATCACCAACACGCTAAGGAATCAAAATGTAAAAGGAACAGAAATATGTGCTTGTAAAAATAATTGGTTTGACGATGAATGTAAGAATGCAACAAAAGAAAAAAATGAAGCCTACAGAAAAATGCTTACCAGAAAAACTTGAACAACTGTAGAGAATTACAAGACAAAGAGAAGAGAAGAAAAGACGATACACAAAAGAAAAAAACGAAACCACCTAAATAAGGAACTTAATCTCAACAGAGAGAAAGAATTCAGAGTATTCTATAAGAAAGTTAACATCAACAGAAATGATTTCAAGGCAACCACAAGATAATGCAGAAGTCACAATGGTGACCTATTAACAACAATGAAAGATGTATTGAATAGATGGGTGGAATACTTTAACAAGGCACTTAATATAGAGGAAGAAGAAGAAAACCTTGAAGACGAAAGAGATGAGGTAAGGGGGACAAACGAGAGGGAAGAGGAACCAGTTAAAGATGCAGTTAAAAAACTAGCCAGGAACAAATTACCCGGAATAAATAATCTCCCAGCTGAACTATATAAAGAAGGTGGCCATGATACCATAATGGCATCACAGCAATGACAATGGAGTGTGGAGAAGACCATACAACTTTGAACTTTATAGAATATACCAGAAACCTGATATCGTTAAACATATTAAGACCGGACGTCTGAGGTGGATAGGGCATGTAATACGGATGGAACAAAATGACCCAGCTAGAAAAACGCTCCTGTATAGACAAATTGATCAGAGAAGAAGAGGAAGATCCAAAACAAGGTTTCTTAATAACATCGATGAAGATAGAAGAAATATGGGAATACGTGCTTGGAGGAGAAAAGCGATGTATAGGGACGACTGGAGAGAAATTCCTGAGGAGGCTAGGACCCACGCAGGGTTGTAAAGCCAGAATGATGATGATAAAAGAAAAGATATATAAGAGTGTGGTGATACCTTCGTTGGTGTACGGCGGTGAAGTGTGGCCTGTAAAAAAGATTCAGGAAAAGAAGATGGTGGTAGCTGAAATTGAATGTGAATGTTGAGTAAGACTAGAGGAGACATGATTAGAAACGACTTGATTAGGGAAATAGTCTAAAAAGACTACAGTCTCAAGAAAGATTCAAGAACAAAAACTGCAATGGTTTGGTCATGTCAGACGTAGAGATGAAAACTATCTGGGACGACGAAGGATAGAGCTATTAGAAGTTGATGGAAGGAGAGGTAGAGGAAAACCGAAGAGAAGATGGAAGGATTGTCTGGCGGAGGACTTGAGAGAAAGGGAAAGGTTTAGGTGAAGAAAACCCGATGGACAGAAATAAGTGGCGACAAAGAGTAAGTTACAGCGACCCCTGAAAAGGGAAAAGCTGAGAAAGAAGAGAGATTCTTGATAAATCAATATTTTCCGTTTTCTCCTGCACGAGGGAGTTTTTAGAAGGAAATCCGCGGGTAGGATTCCCAAACTTATTTGCATCTTTTTTTGTGGTCCCAAAATTGACATTTTCAGCAAAATCCAGCTTGTTTGTATGATTTTTGGAGGTCAAATTTCTGACGACTGGACTATATAGAAAAAGAGCAAAAACAAAAAAGCTAAATGAGAAATGACTGAGAATTTAATCCTAGAGGACATTGAATAATATAATAAATCTTACGTACGTTTGAAAAAACATAAGAAAAAGCCTTCAAAAAAAGAAATAATCAGAAAACGCAAAAATTGTATTCAAATCTCTTAACTAGCATTATTTTTCTAATATACTCTTCCAACGCTACTGAAGAATGAAACTATAATTCAATATATTTTTCCTCTTTCTAATTTGTATCCAACTTTATTTTCAAAGCTAATGGCAAATATTTAAGCAACTTCCTGTCAATATAAACGCAAAAATAGAGCGTGCAATATCGCGAAATGTTCCATATTTTTAACTGTGCTACATACTCTTGTATCTTTTTTAGAAAGTTAATTCCTCCATTTGTTTTTCAAACCGACATCTGATGTTACTTACACTTATATATTACGGAGCACGTGCTAAGACATTTGTTGTTATAAATACTCTATAAGTAGATATTAGAGGAGATAAATATAAACCATATGTGACAGAGCTATTTTGGATTTAAATCCGGCGATTAATCTTATTATTTATACGTTTGATACAGATAATAAAGATATTCTGTTATATTTAAATAAAATCTATATAGGTAATTAAAAAGTTAGAAAAAGGGCAAATCATCCAAGAACACGGTATATAAGTATCATTAAAAATAAACTAAAGTTGTGTTTATTATTTTGTTTATATGTAATTCTGATTTGGGCTTTGCACTACCATATAAAATTTGTGATTATTTGTGCACATATTTATCTTATATGGAGGGTATAGGTACAAAAGTCACATTCCCCACTTTTTGTCAAAAATGTATTTTTGCTTGTTTCGTATTCTCCACATTGAAACACACAATTTTTCAAAGTTTGAGAGAACAGTCTCTTGTACAAATTAATCAATAAAAATCGCGTTGTTATCCCAAAACTAACATTCTCTGCCGTGTTAACTTATAGAACTCACTCATCCTTTCAGCCTATGGGACTGGAGGTTTACGGTCATGTCACCTAGACTGTTTGTTAGCGGCAGTGTTAGCCTTTCGGTTTAGTTTATTATGAATTAGTTACACACAATTGAAGTACTTTTTCTAAGTTATTGTCGTTATTTTCGATATTTAAAGTAATAAAATACAAAAATAATGGATGTAAGTGTATATATATTCAGGAATTCTACAGTATTCATCGCCTTCCCTCACTCAACCGTTTCCATCTCTCTCTGTTGTCCCATTCTCCATCGTTTAGGCCTTTCTTACTCATGGCGTCGTCTACTTCGTTCCTCCAGGATTTTCGGGGTTGTCTTCTTTTCCTCCTTCCTATGGGGCTCCATTCGGTTATTCTCTTTATCCATCTTCTGTCGCTAGTTCTTCTTACATGGCGATACCACTTTAGTTTTTTTTTGTTCTATATATGTTAGTATGTCTGTTTCTATTGATGTTCTTTGCTTTATTTCGTCATTACTTCTCCTATCCATTCTTGTTACTCTGCAGCATCTTCGCAGGCATTCCATTTCTGTTGCTACTATCTTACTGCTGTTTTTCTTGTTTATGATCCAATTTTCAGCCGCATATGTCATAATACTTCGCACTAATGTTTTATAAATCTGTGTTTTTGTCTTTATATTTAGGTGTCTATCTAAAAACTGTGTCTGTTTAAAACAATCTGCAAACAACACGTGTACGTTAGATAAGGCTGTAAGTAAATTAACGTTTTCAGAAGACAACTCCGACTCGTCAGATGAGGAAATCAGTTCCACAGATTCCATAAACGATCCAGCTATGTTCCAAGATTGTCAGATTCTGATGATTCTGTACCTGCTGCTCAGATGCTATCCTACGACTATTTTTGAAATGAAAACATTTCAAGGACTGTTCGGTTCAGGATATATTAATAATGGTTCGGTACGCTATGAGTTTTTTCATGAGTGTCTCTGTCAGTATCCAGGCCTTCGCACCATATAGTAGGGTCAGGAAAATGTAGTATTCAACTAGTCGTAGTTTTAGAGAGAGGAACAAGTCCTTCCTTATGGCAAGCTTTTTCACCATGTTAAATGATGCTCTTTCATTCTCATCTTAATCTCGGTGACCAATTCTCATTTGTCAGATACAGTCAGAGTCCTCACTAACTGCATTAACCCTTTATGTTGACTGTTGTAATTTATTTATTCTACTAACAAGGATCACCGTATCAACGGCAGATCTGAAGTTGTTCCTTAACTCACCGTATATTTATTTTTAAGCCCTCTGTTGTATTTTCTAGACATTTTTTAAATAATTCCTCAGAGTAGTCTTTAAGTTTATTGCCTATTTGTACTCTTGCTATTTGGCTTCAGTATAGGTTTGCCACAATCCAAATATACTTGTCGTCAATACCTGTCTTTCGTAGAGTATCTATTAGTTTACTATGGATATTGTCAAATGCTTTTCTACATTCTACATCTACAAATACACATCCTCAATAACATGTCTATACCGCTGTGTTAGCACTTTTAACACGAAAAGTGCTTTCCGAAAGTCAAACTGTAATCTATCAATATTTGACACATTTTTTTTATCAGTGGAATAAAAACAAAAAGAGATTATACTAAACATGTTAAAACAATTTATAACAAAAGAATTATAGCCATGTTATCCAAAAAGGGGACGATTGTAAAGTTGAAAAAGGAAATGTGTGAAAAAGGCAAAAATGCTAGAAGGGAAGAAACAAAAAACGAAAACGACAGATGAAGCAATCTTAAGGTATCTGAACGTATATATATGATCTGAAACCCTGGAAATCTAAATGAATACTTCGTTAATGGGAGTAAAAATATAACATCAACTATTTTGCCACAACAAGATCCTATTTCCTATCTTCTCAATTCAAAAAAGGTTCAAATTCATTTCTTATAAGACCAGTTGATAAATCTGAACTGATCCAAACAATCAGTAGTATCAAAAGAGAATCTTCTAGTGCTGATGGACTATCCATAAAAAAAATTTAAATCTCCCAAAAAAATGTGTTGGAAGTCCTGGTCTTACTAATAAATGATTCCTTTAAAAAAGGTATATGTCCAGAGTGCTTAAAGTCAGCCATTATTATTCCTCTTCATAAGGGTGGTGAAAAATAGAATGTATGCAACTATAGACCTATTGCCTTACTACTGGTCCTATCCAAAATTATTGAGAGACTTATAAAAGCCCGACTTATGTCCTTTCTCTTTGAAAACAACATTTCGATCAAGTTCGGACGGAAAAAGTTAGTTCGGCTTTTTATCTAATAAATGTACCAGTGATGCTATGTTTTCTGTACTACATGAGGTCTATCAACTATGCCAAAGCTTTTGATTGTGTAAATCATTACAGTTTGATAAAAAAAAACTAATTTCTACGGAATTCGAGGTATTTCTTTGAATTGGTTCCAATCTTACTTGAGGAATAGGAAACAACTAGTTAGAGCAAATGATACTGACTCTAGGCACAAAAGCATTGTATGTGGAGTACCACAAGATTCAGTATTGGGTCCTCTACTTTTCCTTATCTTTATAAATGACATCACTAACTTAAAAATCGATGGAAAAATTTTTCTTTTTGCTGATGATACCAGCATCACCTGGTGGAACTCTAATATTGCAACTCTTCATGCAACTATAACTTCTGATCTACTTAAAATAAAAACCTGGTCCGACACTAATTTACTCTCTTTTAACGTGGATAAGACAGTAACATTATCCTCTAAAGTAGCTCTTCAACCCTTGCTTCTTAATAACAGCCAGATCAGTATTGTTAATTCTGTAAAATTTCTTGGTATTTTTGTAGACAGCAACCTTATGGTCCCTTCATATTGAGTTGTTAAGTGAGAAACTAGCCTCAGCCTGGTATGCAATAAGTTCTGTTTGGAAGGAAATCAATTTAGCATCTTCCAAAATAACACATTTTTCTTTGTTCCAGTCTCATCTTCGATATGGTCTTCCTTTTTGGGGTTCTAGTACAGCTGCCCAATCTGATGTTCTTTTTAAATTACTAATCATGACTACTAAAAGACCTAATCATGACTACTCCACCAGAAATTCAACCTTCGATCTGTATTTACCGATCCCGTCCAGAGGACTGATCTAACTGAGTTTAGTTTAGTAACTCTAAAAAGAAATCTATAATATATTCGGCAAAAAAATTATACAATCATCTCTCTTTCCTTAAGTTCCATAAGATGACAAAAGCCTATTTATCTGAAAGACCATATATTATTCAGTGGAAGAGTTTCTTAACGAATAACTAAGAAATTGCAGTACCTTTATGTACAAGTAACTAAAGTATTTTTGCAATTTGCATTTTATTTAAATTTTGTAATGTATTGTGTATTTTATTATCTTTTATTTTGTGAAATTGACGATTTATGTAATTTTAGGAAATTTTAAATTCTTATTGTGATTTTAACTTTTTGCAAGCTTTATCTATAAAATTGTACAATTTTCAGTAACAATCAAGCATATTTCTATTCTATTCTATAATGAAAACAAAATATTATGGAAAAAATTACTTTTTAAAATAAAAGGATAATAAAATTAAATTAAATATTTATATTTATTATATATACTTATACAGGGTGAGTCATAACTATTGGGACATAGACTAAGGACAGGTTATTTGGACCAAAATATGGCTATTGGGCCAAATATGCCTTAATAAAATGTTGCTGAGAAAAAGGATACAGGGTGTTAAAGTTAATTTTTGTTTTTCGTTTTTTGCTAATAGTTTCCCTGTATATTTATAAATTGCTATCAAAATTGGCACAGAGGCATAATCTTAGACGAGAAATAGTATTTTATTTATAATTCCATTATCAAATACCAAACTAATAAACAAAGTTACAACTAACGTAAGGTTTCCGTTTTGACGATAAATCAAAACTAAACACACTTTAACTTAAAAGAACTCACAAAAACTCAAACTAAATGTTCTACACGGTCTCCTTCGATTTCGATGCCTTTTCTAATTCTTTTTATAAAGGATTTTTGGACGTTAAAAAAATATTATTCTGTCCCCTTATAAGATTAGCTGCATTTTGAATGTATCTCCAAAGTTCGTCTCGTGTATTAATTTCTTTGGCATAAACTAAGGGTTTATATGTCCCCAAAAATAAAAATCTAGCGGGTTGTACTCAGGACTTCTTGGTGGCCATTGAAAATCACTGCCTCTGCCAATCCATCGTTGAGGAAATACGTCATTAAGATGATTTTTAACAGCTAATGAAAAATGAGGTGGCGCTCCATCCTGCATAAACCACATTTTTCTTCTTACATCCAGTAACAGATCATCTAAAATATCACTAAGAGTATTTTCCAAAAAGAATAAATAAGAATCTCCATTTAAATTCGGAGGAAGAACATAAGGCCCTAGTAGTTGGTCGCCTATAATGCCACACCAAATATTCAATTTAAACTCATGCTGAAAATGTGTAGCTTTAATAGCATGCGGGTTTTCTTCTTCCCGATAATGACTATTTCGCCAATTAAAAACCCCTCGTCTGATAAAAGTTTCTTCGTCGGTGAACACCCTGTATCTTTTTTCTCAGCAACATTTTATTAAGGCATATTTGGCCCAATAGCCATATTTTGGTCCAAATAACCTGTCCTTAGTCTATGTCCCAATAGTTATGACTCACCCTGTATAATAAAATGAAATCAAAATTAAACAAAATACGTGAGCATACTTATTTTACAGTGAACTTATATCAGACGAAATATTTTAAGCAATGAATGTCTCATATAAAAATGAAATCACTACTTGGCTAAAAACTCAACTTTATTTTGCCAAGTTCAAATATAATAACACAAAAGATAAATAGCTGCCTTAAGTCGATTGCAAAAATAGCATTTGGGATTAATAAATAACAATCTAAAACTTATTTATTGTTCATTCACAGTATTTTTTTTATGTGTCACCTATTTATTATTAAATTAGCTGATAAAAAGCTATAATAATAAAAAATACAAGGAAGAATTATCTGATCGAGGTATTTAAATTTGATGCTTTATTGCTTCTGTATTCTTACTATTGTTCTGAATTTCTTGTGGCATCGTAATTACTATTTTAATGGGAGTAAGCCACAATTAAAGGTTAAAATAAGTTTATTGACGTTTCAATTTATACTTCGGAAATCGTTCTCAAAATACAAACATTATTTTTTGTATTTTGAGAACGATTTCCGAGAAGTTTTAGGAAGGAATAAGTGAAAGAATATATATTAATCCTTATAGGAGATTTCAACGCCCAAATAGGCAAAGAAAATTGCTGCAGAGAGGTAGCAGGTGCAAACTCAATACATAACACAAAAAACTATAATGGAGAAAGACTATGTAATTTAGCAGCGGCATTAAACACGGACAGAAGTAGCACGAGATATAAACACAAAGACATACACAAAATAACATGGATAAGACCAGGAAGTCTGGAGAGAAATTAAATAGACCATGTACTGATTAAAAGACACACAAAGAATCGATAAATGACGTTAGATCTCACAGAGGGGCCAACATCGATTTGAGCCATATGCTAGTGATGAAAAGGTAAAATAAAAAAAAAAACCAATAATGAAAGGCGAACATTACAGAGAAAATTGGACGTAGATAAATTGAAAAAGAAAGAAGTAAGAAGATTTGTACAAGAAGTAAATACAGAGATGCAGTTCATAACAAATGGAGGAACATTGGAAAAAATCAAACAAGGAATAAAGAATGCAGCAGAGAAAGTGGTTGACAAAACGCAAAATAAAAGAAGAAATAATTAGTTTGACGATGAGTGTAAATTAGTAGTGGAAAAAAAGAATAAAATAAGATTGAAATGGTTAAGCACAAGCATAGAAGAGGAACGAGAAAAATACAAAGATCAAAGGCAAAAGACAAAGAAATTATTTAAATCGAAAAAAAAAAATCAAAAATTATAAGAAATTATGAACGAGATAGAAACAGAAAATAAAAGACATTCAAACTCAACACCATTGTACCAACACTTAAAACTAGGTAACCGGTAACGGACAGCTAATATTGCTATAGAAGCAGAAAAATGACAGAAGTATTCCGAATAAATATATCAAGAAACGGATGGAGAAGAAGAAAGAGAAACAATAAGGAACACAGAACAAGATGAAGATGAAAAGAATTGACCTATATAGAAGTGAAAGAGAAAATATGCAAACTTAAAAACGGGAAAACAGCGGGAGGAGACGGAATATCTGCAGAACTTATAAAATACGGTGGGGAGGCACTATAGAGACAGATTTATGAACTATGGTATAATCTCACTATTTGAGAGAGTGAGTCATCGTTTAAAGGCCCAGAAATGCGGAAAGCTGTTTGGAAATCCAGTGACGTACACTTACTTTTATTTTAACGTTAATTATATTTTATATTTCAAATAATATTATTGTTCGAAATAGGCCACAATATATTTATTTACAAGTTTTTACTGACGTTTCGATCTCTATATCCAAAGACCGCTTTCAAAGATATAAATGGTAGTTATATTTATTTTATTTGTTTATTATTATATATTTTTATAATCTTATATTGTTTATTTTCTTTTTTTTTCTATCTTTAAAAACGGAATAGAGATCGTAACGTCAATGTATTAAACATGTAAATAGATATATTGTGGCTTATGTCCAACCTTCTCCCTAAAAATACAGAATGCCACAAACAAGCAGCATAGAAAAATAAATATATCTGTCATTTGTATGTTTGAAAACGGTCTCTTTATAGAGATCGAAACGTCCGTAAATTAAACATTTGAATAAATATATTGTGGCTTATTCCCAACATCATTTCTAAAAATACAGAACGACAAGCGAAAAGCCATAGAAAATAAATAGTACTATCATTTGTATAATTGAAAACGGTCTCTGGATATAGAGATCGAAACGTCAATAAATAAACATATGAATAAATATTTTGTGGCTCATTCCCTACATTCCCCTAAAAATACAGAATGCCACAAACAAAAAGCTATAAAAAAGAAGTAATTTTGCAGAAAGTTTACTGATGCCAACCGGCTGTCGCGGAAGTTACGCTAAAACGTCTTTTGACGTGACCCGTCCTTAAACAGTTACACAATGAAATTTTTTTAAAACAAATTTTAAGACAGTTTCCACACCACCCCAGAGGTATGTCTTGTGGCGCGATACTTTTTTTAAATGGGTGTTCGCCAAGAGCCATATTGTCTTATTAAATAAAATGAACAAAACACTTAAACAGTATAAAACAAAACAAAATAAAATCCTATAAAACAAAATAAAATTCTATAAAAACAAAATAAAAATAATGTTTGATGTGTTTAAACACAAACACTATACACACTTACTATGTTCTTCTCGTTTTTTTTTTTGTTTTTGGTTTTTTTATGCTGATGTTCTTATTAAACTATTAGAAAATATTATTCGCTGTCTAAACCTGAAGATGCAGTGCTGCTATCGCTGTCATTATCTTCACCACCTGGTGTAATTATAATTGGCTCTAGTAAAACTTTGATATGAGTGTCAAGTTCCCACATACGATATTCTTCTTTAATTATGTGGCCTATACATTTAGCCCATTTCGCTGGAGTTACATGGAGGATTGCTTGAATCAAAAGTTTCTTAATTTCGTTTAATTTGAACGTTTTGTTATTGCGTGCTACATCTCCTTTCACTTGCTCCCAGATAAGTTCAATGGGATTAAGTTCGCGATGATAAGGTGGTAGACGCAGAACTTTGACACCATAATCTTTTGCAGTTTCATCTACAGCATATTTAAGATATTCAATTTTCCTTAACCGTGCAATGTCAAGGAGCTAAATTTTGAGCATTGATTCTTCGTATGCAATCCCCTTTTCTGTAAGCCATTCTTGAATCCTCCCTTTCAATTTCTTTAATAATCACCTTTTTTTTTGTCAACTCAAATTGAAGAAAAACATCATCAAGAAACCCTGTATCACTTCCTATATGGGTGACGATTAAACGCCGTCCCTTTCCTGATGGAGCTTTTAATCTTGTATATCAGCCTTCTATAAATGCTTCGCGTTTACTTTTGACATTTAAATCTTGCCAAACTTTTCCAACTGTATGACCTTTTCCAACCTTGGTTAATCCAGGTTTCATCCAAATAACATATTTTGCGTCCAGTGCTGCGAATTTTGCGTATTTCTTCTAAATATTTTCTTCTCCGCACAATAATTTTATTTTTTTCTAATAGCATACTTTTTCTGTTGAGTTTTACATATCGAAAGTTAATTTCACGCATGGTCCTGGTTAAGACTCTACGAGATATCTTGGGTAAGGAGTCATCGTTTTCGAGCTCTTGAGAAATATTTTTCAGTGTTGGAATTTCATTCCGAAAATAAAATGAATGAATTTTTCGACGTATAATATTCCTTGTCTCGTCATCCAAAACAATGCTTTTCCTACCTCTAGTTTTACCTTTTTCTTGCTTTTTATTTTCCGATGTATTTTTAAGTACACGATAAATACAGCTAACGGATACTTTTGTTAAACTGCTACAAATGTCGACCGCTTGGCTAACATTTAATTCCATTTTTCTGCCGACAATTGCTTCATTAACGTTTCGTATTATTACCTTCTCTTCGGACGTTAACATTTTCCGTCTCTTTTGCGGCATTTCATTTTTGGAATCAACATCAGAATTTTGCAGTCTTCTCTTATAACAACTCGGTTTTTCGTCCAACTCCAATAAAACTCAAACCAAATAATCACAGAATATAACTAAACATTTACTATAAAACGACAAACTATAACACTCGTATTATCAATAACACGTTTTATCAATAACACAAACTTATCGCATAAAATACCCTACTCTCAGATACGCCAATGTAAATAACCTATTGTTGATGGGCACTCGCTCGACAAAAACTAGTTTGACGGCTTTCTGTGGATCTGAATTGAAACGGGGTTCCGTCGCTAATTCCAAAGTTGCCAAACGATTGAAAAATATTGTTTTAAAATATCGATTTTTATTTTATAAATTTAAATATGTAACGAAACGGAACATATAAATAAAATTTATTTAATTACAATTTTGTGCTTAATTTTTACTATTGAAAAGATCAGGTTTTTTTGTATTTTTATGACGGTAATAATCGCTGCATGGAAGAATACAGGTTTTGTATGACCATAATTACTACTTGTGAACAAGAATTGGCTACACTGTTCGACAACTTCTGGTCAAGTCTACTATAGAGAAGCACAAATAAATATACTACTTTATATATTCTGTAATTTCTTATGAGGAAACGCAAATTGCAATCGAGAAAACAGGCAGTTTTCGAGGGCCGCTGTGTACATTTAAATTTGAGGATATTCCGCGTTTAAACTATGATATCACTCTTCTAAATTGAGGGTTTCTACTTTAATACAGAATATATTACTCGAAACAGGAACACGAAACTACGCCTAGTACGGACATTTATCTTTCCTGTCGCTACCTATGCGTCAGAAACCTGGACCATTAAAAAGTCCGACTAACGATGTATAGTGGCCTTTGAAATATTAGTATATCGTAGAATGATCAACATTCGCATACCCTGGACAACACATCGCACAAATATCTCAATATTGACAGAACTCGACATCAATACTAGGCTTACCACAATCATCAAACAAAATATATTGAGGTACTTTGGACACATTACCAGACGAATGGAAGGCATGGAGAGGTTGGTGGTTGAAGGCAAGGTAGATGGTAAAAGAACTCGAGGAAGATCGCCACTCCGATGGTCAGACCAAATAAAGTGCGCTACCGGTTACTCTCTGTCTGAGGCAGCACACCGCGCCCAGTAGATAGAAGAATGGATAGCAACCATTCGTCAAATACCATAACGTCACCACATCCTTACGAAGGATAAAGGATAGAGGAGGAGGACAGAATATATGGAGCAAAGAAATCAAGCCCGAAGAATGGAAGAAGGGAATTATAGTGAAAATTCCAAAACAAGGTGACCACAGTCACTAGTCGCCACTGATTGTTTATGGTCATGTATTAACAGGTAATTAAATAAATAAAATAAAAATTCTAAAATGTTTAGTTAAACTTGGTTTAAAGACTAAAGACTTGGCTTAAATTGCGTTATTTTATGAACGCCAATCGTATCAAATACTTTCGGTTACTCGATTTCTTATTTATAAATATTATTCTCTTCAAATCACAACTTTTTTAAAAATATTTTTTTGAATTTAAAAAAATATTCAAAATATCTAAAAAAATGTCTACCAATTCTCAATCTATAAGCTGCAGTAGATATTGTGGAGTATTCCAGTTGTGTGTTGCAAAATGTGTTATTTGCTCTATGTTCACTTTTTGAACTTTCATATCTGTATCTACCTCTTCTTTTTTCGGTGCCATATTAGGTCTCCCTAATGTTGGCAATTGCACTGGCAAGTTGCACGATTTCTACGATCTTTTTAATAGTTGTTATTGTTTTATTTGGCCCAACACCGAAAGGTACAAGTGGGTCTACTGATTAAGTAAGTAAGTACTGTTTTATCTGTAGGGAAGCATTGTGGTAGGGTTGGGGACTGAATATAACAAATTTTGTCTTAGAACCATTATGCAACACATCGCTATCGCATGGGATAGCAATGTTATCAGCGTATCTAAGATGCACCACTAATTTTCACTCCTCTATCCATGTATTGCTTCAAAATATCTTAAAACTGTTTGGTAAAATTTGTTTTAAAATAAAAAATATAAGAAATGCGAATTTTAATCTATTTCTTTTTGTCATTTGCGGCATTTTGGCATTTTGTGATATTTTTTATATTTATTTACAATAAAATTTCTAAGTTTGTTATTTTATACAAGAAGTTATAAAACACATTTTCTTTATATTTATCTAGTGTACAAAATCAAAGGTTACAAAGATAAATTAGTTTACGCTTCTTTTCTGTAAAATGTTTGGATTGTCTTAAAAAGCGGAACTGTTCCAAGTGTTCACATATGTCCTTTTATTTTTTTAGTCGAAACGAAAGATCCGAAAATATCGCCTAATTAACAAATCTTCTAAGATGATCACTGACATGAAACTATCTATTTTAAGATGCTGACCAACTTTTACACATTTTATTTTTTTCAAAACAAAATGATTATGAAGAGAAAGATTTTAGATTGAAATGGAAGCGCACGGTAAAAAATTGAATAGTCAATTATTGTAATATGAACAGGGGATTATTTAATCGACGCTTTTTGATAACCATGTAGTAAAAATTCTAAAATATTGGATCAACAAATGACACAGCGATTTTCTCTTTAACCAAGACGTAGAATCCAGTATATATAACCCAAAAGAAATATTCAGTATTACAATCATTATTCAGGATCGATATAAATGGTTTCTAAGTGTGAAGTGTAACGACTAAAGGCGGACTCAAACTACTCGTGTACTTGGCAAGTACACAATTGTTTGCCTACTTTGCAAGGATACGAGCTTTGCAATCGCAAAGTCGCATCGAAATCGCAATGGAAAGCAGGGCGCTCACACGACGTGCACAATTGACAAGTACACGAGTGTGAAAGACATGGCATGTATACACAAGTATTCTTACAAACCTTGACAACTGAATCAGTGGTGTAACAGTCAATATAGATAGAGGTCGTCCAGAAAATCTCGTTATTGCTTCCGCAGCTCTTGTTGTGATGTGCTTTGCTTGTTTAATGAAATTAAAAAAAAAAGAGAAGAAGATGGTGGACGGTATCATTAAATAAAAGTCGGAATACAGCTCCACCCATATGTTGCAGGATCTCAAACGAGAACCTTAAGGCCATGTGGCCATTAGCGAATCCTTTTCTTTTCAGTTCATTTATAGTGCACTGGACAGATATGTTATCCTGTATTCTTTTCTAGGCATCATTAACTATATTACGATTTTTATGTTCTTTATGTTTGGTTATCCAAATGACCGGCTGATTTTTATAAATATCAAAAAACTGCAACACAATGGCATTTGTCCACTCCATTTCAATAAAAAAAAACACACACAAATATAACGTATGTACGCTCCTGCGGTGTTTGAAAACTAAATGAATAGTAACTGAAAATTATTTATACATTTCGTTTGAGCGCCTCTGTAATTATAGAGAAGTATGTACTTTACAAGTGTACGAATAATCGTGATCCCTTTGACTCGGGTCATTTTACCGACAACATATGGAAACCCAACGATTGACAATGAGGTGACAAATAATTCTACGAGGAACCCACTCACACGCATGTTTTCTCAACGCCTTCAAAGTGGACATCCGCTGCGGCGATGACCTCCTTATTTGATTGAAGTTTCCGCCCAGCGAGTGACTTTCTTAACTTTGTAAACAAACAAAGTCTCACTGGATCAAATCTGGAGAGTACGGTGGATGAGGTAGCTGTTGTCATGGTAGAAGAGCACTTTTTTCTTCGGCAAATGAAGCCTTTTTGTCTGCCGTTTTATTTGCATAGCGATTTTTGACTTCACTGCTCGATTTCCCTTCCAAAAACAAGAATCGAATCACGTACTGATATCGCCCTTTTTTTATTTTTCTAAAATCCGTGGATAACCGCGCTTCTACACGCGGTCAAAACAAAACTACGAGTCGGATTCGGCTGAAATTTTGACATTAGCAGTCTACGAGAATGTGCTATACAATAGTAAATAATTCTCTTCACTTTTCTTGCGATAGAGGGGCCATCGGGCGGTGGGGCTGAGTAATTATCAAATCACCGTAGTAAGTTTTCGCTTCCAGTGTTTTGTCACGGGACATTGTTATGTGAAATTCTAGGCTATCATCTGAAATTTATTGCCATCATCAGTGCATAACGGGAATGAATTCCAGACACAACATTTCCAGACTTTCGCCTATAAATCCCGATAACAATGTACATTTACGTGTAAAAACGTTTTGAATTTATATAAAATGTTCAAAAAAAATCATAAATGGACCATCTAAAAATGCCTAAAAGCCTTTATTGAGGGAAATAGACATATGAGAAAATCCTTGAAGACCCGAAAGTTATCATCGGCGAAGGAAAATTATAGCATTGAACGTAGGATTTTCTTCAAAAATACAAAAAATACGATCAACATGAAAAAGGAAGATAAGGATAGCATGGTCCGTTATAACTATAATCTGAACTCTGTCTGTGTTGCTATTGGGTGGACTGACTAGTTTACCACCAGGACAGCCGGTCACAAATCTTAATTGCACATAGAATCGATCAGAACGCCTTGAATGCAGGATTTGAAGACGACGAGCAAGAAAAGGACTACAAGAAAGAATACCGAATTTAGATTAGTATATTGGAATATTAAATCATAATAAGATCAAGAGTTACTGATAGAAATGACCATTAACAAAATCCATATAAGCTTGATCTCGAAAACTCTTAAAAAATGAAAATTTCCTACTCATTTACAGTGAAAAGGACAACGGAGATGATGCAAGCTCAGGAGTGGGCTATTAACTATATGATAAATTTGAAAATGACGTAAAAGATATCGTCTATATTAACCATAGAATCTTGAAAACGGCCTTAATTATGAAAAACAGTAAAGTTTCTTTTTTGATATGTTAGTGTTCGTTACTTTATTCTCCCCAAGTGATTCTGGTGCTACGTTAATTATATTGTTTTTGAGTTTTTGTCAGTTTTTCTCGATTTTATTCCCAACGATCTTCTTTGATAATCTTTTTCTGTATAAGTATTCCATGAATTCCGTATTTAGTCCTTCGACTTTGATTTTTGTTTGTGTTGGCTCTTGGGTATGTATTTCAGGAAAAGTCTTATTTTACATAATACCAGGCTTTGGTCGCTACCTACATCTACTGAGTTGAGGCATCTTACGTCGATTATTTTCGATGGATGTATATCTCTGTTGTTTATAAGATTCGGGATAAGTTTCAAAGTAAATATTTTTTCATGAAATACTGAAACAATGCTATTGAATAATTATTAACGAACCAGAATGGTCTCCACTGTTTATTTTAGAAAAAAATATATTTTATTCTCTAAATCCAACTATATCACCGAACAATAAATGGTATTCACATTTTAGAAAAGTCTGTTGTTTACTTTTAATAAAAAAATAATAATAAAAAACTTTTATTTTACAGGCAAATGAATAAAACTCGTCTTTGGTAAGTAGTTTTTTTGTGTAATTGGTTATATATAATATATTTTTTATAATTTTAAATCCTTTTATATAAAATACAGAGTACATCTTAGTTTTGGAAATGTAGGAAAAAGCTGTCAACCTATTATAATATGGGAGGGCACTTAGGCCAGAAGGTATTTCCTTACAACTCATACAAAATGGTTCCAAAACATTATTTCAGTTTCTTTCCTAGACGTCATTCAGTATATATTGCTTGAACATGCGCATTATAGTAGATTTTAATACAAGGCTAGGGAGCAGTTTCAGTTAATCTTTAACCGTTCGGTACATTACTGTTTGGCAGCTTAAAGTTTTTTGTTTTCGATTTAACAGAGTTTATCTAGAGATCTGGTGTAATTATCAAATTTTTCAACAAACCATGAAGCGTAGGTCATAAGTATGTTGAATTTAGGGCATACTGCTGTGCCTCTATTGGACACAGATGTTATTTTCCTCAATTAGATCACATAACTCCATACAAATTTTAATATTATTCTGTAATTTATCAGTTTGTTTTCTAAGTTCAATTTATATTTCCCCCTATCGTGGTTTTGCTTATATATTAGAGAATATATATTTTCTCCATGTAAGACGTTTGTTAAGATACATTCTTAGGTATTTTACTTTATTCTGGTGTGGCTAGTTATATTAAGAAGATATGAATAAGTAGATTTTTTTTTTCAGCCAGGTGTCTGTAACAAAATACTACTTCATCCGATCTAGACAATACGTTTATTGACGTTTCAATTTCCACTTCGGAAATCGTTCTCAAAATACAAAACGTATTGTATTTTGAGAACGATTTCCGAAGTGGAAATTGAAACGTCAATAAACGTTCTTTAACCATTAATTGTGGCTTATTCCCATTTAAATAGTAATTACTTTAACATGCCACAAGAAAATAGCTTCAGAACAATATATAGAGTGTTATTAAAGCATCCTGCCAGTCTATTTGCTTTTTGTACTTTATCTCTCACTTCTTTTTCCAGGTCTCCATAGCTGGACAGTGTAATTCCCAGGTATTTTATTTCCATTACTTGTTCAATGTTGATGCCATCAATTTCTATTTTACATCTGGTTGGTTCTTTGCTGACTACTATCTCGTTTTAATTTTCTGAGATAAGATTGTTATATTAAATTTTTTTGCTCTTATGTTAAATCTTCATCACACACACTATCTTCATCTTGGGCTATCGATATTGCGTAGTCTGCGTAACCAAGCATCCCCTTGTGTCCTTGTGTCTTATTCCGCAGCCTATTTCTATAGATTCTGTAAGTTGTCCATCTATTCTGACTTTCATTTTGTTGTTTTGGTAGATGTTTTTAATAGTTTTTATAATATTTAGGGGAACTTCTCTATTATACAGAAGATGGATTACATCTTTAGTCTTACTTTGTCAAACGCTTTCTTTAGGTCAATCAGACACAGAAATGCTGGTCTATTATTATACTCTAGTGATTTCTCAGTAATTTGCTTTATAACAAATATTACATCTGTACACGATCTTCCATGACGAAAACAGTTGTTTATTATAAACTGTTGTTTATCTGCTTAAGTTATCCTTTTATTTATTAGTACTTGTAAAAATTTAGTTGTAAGTTTTAGGGTAAAGATGACCTGGTCAGCTACAAGAGGACGTTACTCTATGATTGACTACATTATAACAAACAGACAAATACACCCCAAGAATATAATAGATGTGCGCACTCTATCTTCCGTCAATGTAGGATCCGACCATGGCCTGGTACTAGGAAAAATAAATATAGCAATCACCACTCAAGGCAAGCGAAATACAAAAGTAGAAGAAAAGTTAAACATAGAAAGCTTAGAAGAAGAAGGGACACAAAACTTGTATAAAAACAGACTAACAGAAAATCTAAACAGCCATAACCTAGAGACTAAAAAGAATATAGAAGAAACCTGGAAAATTATTAAAAAATGTATCCTACAAGCAGTGAAAGAAGCTAGGTAAAAGAAAAGTTAACAGAAATAAACGGGAATACAAAACTCCATGGTACGACGAAAGGGTGAAAGCACTAGCAAATGAAAAGGAACAAGCTTTCCTAACATACAAAGGAGTGAAGACACCAGAGGCACGAGAAGACTACGTGAGAATCAGGAATAGAGTAAACCAAGAAATAGATAACATCAAAAAAGAATACTGGGAGAAATTTACCAAAGATATGGAATACAACCTCTATGGATCCCAGAAAAAGCTGTGGAAGATGCTAAGGAAACAAAAAACAGAAATGAATGAATTTGTAAACATAGATAACATTACAGAGGAACAATGGACTGAGCATTTCACGAAATTATATGGAGAAGGCGAAGAAGAGAACAGAGAAAGAATCATTAACGAAACTCACGATAGAGTACTAATATTAGAAGAAGAGCTACAAGAACGAATAAAAAAAATTAAAAAACAGAAAATCACCTGGTTCTGATAAGATAAACAATGAACTTCTAAAATATGGAGGAACAACACTAAGCAAATGGCTCCTAAAATTATTCGTCGATATAATAAATACCGGAGTAGTACCAGCTGAATGGAAGGAAAGTCTCCTGCTACCGATACTTAAAAAGGGAGACTCGAAAAGTCCTGAAAATTATAGAGGCATTAGTCTGATGAATATAGTACATTAAAATTGTTAACGGCAGTCATAAAAGATAAATCGAGGAAAAAGTGAACACGGCAGATGAACAACAAGGCTTCCGGAAGAACCGCAGCACAATAGACGCAATTTTTATTTTATCAGACAAATAATAGAGAAGTCTATTGAATATGGAAAACCAGCATACGTGTGCTTTGTAGATTTAAAAAGTGCTTTTGACAGGGTGAAGCGAAATGACATCTTAAATTTATTAAAAGTTGAACAAATAGACCATCAGATAATAAGGACAATTAATGAAATTAACAAGAATAACAAGACCAGAGTTATAATGCCAACAGGGGAAACAGAATGC